>NW_024606001.1:0-6313 GCF_018296145.1 Oncorhynchus tshawytscha | reverse complement strand
GGGGATACTGTGTGGTGTGTTTGGGGGTGGTACTGTGTGTGGTGTGTTTTGGGGGTTGGGATACTGTGTGTGGTGTGTTTGGGGGGGGGTACTGTGTGTGGTGTGTTTCGGGGTGTACAGTGTGTGGTGTGTTTGGGGGGGGTACTGTGTGTGGTGTGTTTCGGGGTGTACAGTGTGTGGTGTGTTTGAGGGAGTACTGTGTGTGGTGTGTTTTGGGGGTTGAGGGTACTGTGTTGTGTGTTTTGGGGGTGTACTGTGTGTGGTGTTTTTGGGGGGTACTGAGTGTGGTGTGTTTGGGGGGTGGGGTACTGTGTGTGGTGTGTGGTGTGTTTTGGGGGGGTACTGTGTGTGATTTGTTTTGGGGGGTACTGTGTGTGGTGTGTTTAGGGGGTACTGTGTGTGGTGTGTTTTGAGGGGAGGGTACTGTGTGTGGTGTGTTTTTGGGGGTACTGTTAGTGGCCAGAATTTTCTGCTTGATGTAATTTGGTTCTGTGAGTGGTGTGTTTTGGGGTGAGGAGTACTGTGTGGTGTGTTTTGGGAGAATTGCATTTGTGGTTTTGTTTGAGGAAGATGCCTGTGTGTGGTGTGTTTCAGGGGTACGGTGTGGTGATATGTTTTAGGTGTGTTGCACAATGTGTGGTGTCTTTTGGGTTGTGTGTGGTGTGTTTAGGGGGTCATCCCTGTGTGTTGTGTGTTTAAATTTACTGAGTGTGGTGTGTTTGTGGGGTGAAGAACTTGCATTGTGTTTAGGGGGTACTGTGTGTGTGGTGTTTTAGAGGGTGTTTTTAGTGTGTTGGGTACTGTGTGTGATGTGTTTTGGGGTACTGTGTGTGGTGTGTTTTGGGGGGGGTACTGTGTGTTTGTGTGTGTTTGGGAGGAGGTACTGTGTGTGGTGTGTTTTTAGGGGGGTCCTATGTGTGGTGTGTTTTGGGGGAAACATTATGTGGTTTGTTTTGGGGGTACTTTGCGTGGTGTGTTTGGGGGATACTGTGAGTGGTGTGTTTTGGGGGTGAGGTACTGTGTGTGGTGTGTTTTGGGAGGGTACTTTGTGGTTTGTTTGGGGGAGGGGTACTGTGTGTGGTGTGTTTCAGGGGAGTACGGTGTGTGGTGTGTTTGGGTGTGGTACTGTGTGTGGTGTGTTTTTGGGGTTGGGGTACTGTGTGTGGTGTGTTTTGGGGGTACTGAGTGTGGTGTGTTTGTGGGGTGGGGTACTGTGTGTGGTGTGTGGTGTGTTTTGGGGGGTACTGTGTGTGATGTGTTTTGGGGGGTACTGTGTGTGGTGTGTTTTGGGGGTACTGTGTGTTGTGTGTGTTTGGGGGGTACTGTGTGTGGTGTGTTTTGGGGGGTCCTGTGTGTGTTTTTTGGGGGGGTCTGTGTGTGGTGTGTTTCGGGGGTACTGTTTGTGGTGTGTTTTTGGGGTGGTTACTGTGTGTGGTGTGTTTTTAGGGGGTACTGTTAGTGGTGTGTTTTGGGGTGGGGTACTGTGTGTGGTCTGTTTTTGAGGGGTACTGTTAGTGGTGTGTTTTAGGTGGGGTAATGTGTGGTGTGTTTGGGGGTCCTCTGTGTGGTGTGTTTGGGGGGTACTGTGAGTGGTGTGTTTGGGGTGAGTACTGTGTGTGGTGTGTTTTGGGGGTTGGGGTACTGTGTTGTGTTTGGTGTACTGTGTGTGGTGTTTTGAAATTTACTAGTGTAGTGTGTTTGGGGGTGAGGGGTACTGTGTGGTGTGTGTGTGTTTTGGGGTACTGTGTGTGATTTGTTTTGGGGGTACTGTGTGTGGTGTGTTTAGGGGGTACTGTGTGTGGTGTGTTTTAGGGTGGTTACTGTGTGTGGTGTGTTTTTGGGTACTGTTAGTGGTGTGTTTTGGGGTACTGTGTGTGGTGTGTTTTGGGGGTTACTGTTAGTGGTGTGTTTTGGGGTGGGGTACTGTGTGTGGTGTGTTTGGGGTACTGTGTGTGTGTGTGTTTGGGGTGGGTACTGTGTGTGGTGTGTTTTAGGTACTGTGTGTTGTGTGTTTAGGGGTACTGTGTGTGGTGTGTTTGGGGAGTACTGTGTGTGGTGTGTTTGGGGGATACTGTGTGGTGTGTTTGGGGTGGTACTGTGTGTGGTGTTTGGGGGTTGGGGGTACTGTGTGTGTGTGTTTTGGGGGTACTGGGTGTGGTGTGTTTGGGGGTGGGGTACTGTGTGTGGTGTGTGGTGTGTTTTTGGGGTGCTGTGTTTGATGTGTTTGGGTGGGTACTGTGTGTCTGTGTTTAGGTACTGTGTGTAGTGTGTTTTTGGGGTACTGTGTGTTGTGTGTTTTGAGAGGGTACTGTGTGTGGTGTGTTTTGGGGGGTACTCTGTGTGGTGTTTTGAAGAGTACTGTGGTGGTGTTTTGGGGGAGTACTGTTTGTGGTGTGTTTTGGGAGGTACTGTGTGTGTGTGTTTAGGGTACTGTGTGTGTGTGTTTGGGGGGTACTGTGTGTAGTGTGTTTTGAGTACTGTGATATGGTGTGTTTTGGGGGTGTCCTGTGTGTGGTGTGTTTTGGGGTACAATGTGTGTGTGTTTTTTGGGGGAGGTACTGTATCGTTGTGTTTTTTGGAAGTACTGTGTGTGGTGTGTTTTGATGTTTTTTGGGGAGGGGAGGTACTGTATGCGTTGTGTGCTGTGTTTGGTGTGTTTGGGGGGTACTGTGTGTGTGTGTTTGGGGGTACTGTGTGTGGTGTGTTTTGGGGGGTACTGTGTGTTGTGTGTGTTTGAGGTACTGTGTGTGGTGTGTTTTGGGGTGAGAGTACTGTGTGTGGTGTGTTTTGGGAGGGTACTTTGTGGTTTGTTTTGGGGAGTACTGTGTGTGGTGTGTTTCAGGGGATACTGTGTGGTGTGTTTTACAGGTGAGCACTGTGTGTGGTGTGTTTTGGGGGTTGGGATACTGTGTGTGGTGTGTTTGGGGTGTACTGTGTGTGATGTGTTTTAGGGGGTACTGTGTGTGGTGTGTTTTAGGTACAATGTGTGGTGTTTTTTTGGGGGGTGCTGTGTTTGATGTGTTTGGGTGGGCACTGTGTGTGTGTGTTTGGGGGTACTGTGTGTGCTGTGTTTTAGGGGGTACTGTGTGTGGTGTCTTTGGGGGGTACTGTGTGTGGTGTGTTTGGGGTACTGTGCGTGGTGTGTTTTGGTGGTACGGTGTGTGGTATGATTTGGGGGTTACTGTGTGTGGTGTGTTTGGGGGTGTACTGTGTGTGTGTGTTTTTGGGTACTACTGTGTGTGGTGTGTTTTGGGGTGTCCTGTGTGTGGTGTGTTTTGGGGGTACAATGTGTGGTTTGTTTTTTTTGGGTGGGGGGTACTGTATGCATTGTGTTTGGGGGGATACTGTGTGTGGTGTGTTTTGGGGGGTGCTGTGTTTGGTGTGTTTGGGGGTACTGTTTGTGTTTGTGAGGGTACTGTGTGTGTTTTGTTTGGGGGTACTGTGTGTGTGTGTGTTTTGTTTTGTGGTGTGTTTTGACTTGTGCGTAGGTGTGTTTGGGGGTACTGTGTTTGGTGTGTTTTAAGTACTGTGTGTGGTGTGTTTTGGGGTTGGTACTTTGTGGTTTGTTTGTGGGGTACTGTGTGTGGTGTGTTTCAGGGGTACTGTGTGTGGTGTGTTTTAGGGTGTTAGGATACTGTGTGTGGTGTGTTTTGGGGTTTTGTCCTGTGTGTGTTGTGTTTTAGGGGGTACTGTGTGGTGTGTTTTGGGGTACTGTGTGGTGTTTTTGTGTGTTGTGTTTGGGGTGCCTGTGTGTGAGTGTGTTTGGGGGTGCTGTGTGGTGCTGTGTTTTTTTGGGAAATTACTGTGCTTAATTGTGTTTAGGGTACTGTGTGTGGTGTGTTTTATGTTGTGTGGTATGATTTGAGGTACTGTGTGGTGTGTTTAGAGAGTGTCACTGTGTGTTTTTTGGGGGTACTGTGTTGTGTGTTTTGGGGGTGTCCTGTGTGTGGTGTGTTTTAGGGTGCAATGTGTATTATTGGTGTTTTTGGAGTGGGGTACTGTATGCATTAATGTTTAGAATTTTATTAGTGTGTTTTAAGGAGATTATGTGTGTGCCTATTATTTGGTGTGTTTGAGGGGGTACTGTGTGTGGTGTGTTTTGGGGGTACTGTGTGTGTTGTGTTTTGGGAGAATACTGTGTGTTGTTTGTGTTTAGGAGTACTGTGTGTGGTATGTTTCAGGAGGTCCCTATGTGTGGTGTGTTTGGGTGTGGTTTGTTTTGGAGATTGCTAGTGGTGTGTTTAGGGGGATACCGCAGTGGTGTGTTTTGGGTGAGTACTGAGGCGGTGGTGTTTAGGAGAATTGCTGGTTTGTTTGTGGTGTGTGGTGTGTTTTGGGGGGTACTGTGTGTGATGTGTTTTGGGGGGTACTGTGTGTGGTGTGTTTTGGGGGGGTACTGTGTGTTGTGTGTGTTTGGGGGTTACTGTGTGTGGTGTGTTTTGGGGGGTCCTGTGTGTGCGTGTTTGGGGGGTCTGTGTGTGGTGTGTTTTGGGGGGTGCTGTGTGTGGTGTGTGTTTGGGGGGGTACTGTGTGTGGTGTGTTTTGGGGGGATACTGTTTGTGGTGTGTTTTTGGGGTGGTTACTGTGTGTGGTGTGTTTTTGGGGGGTACTGTTAGTGGTGTGTTTTGGGGGTGGGGGTAATGTGTGTGGTGTGTTTTGGGGGGTCCTCTGTGTGGTGTGTTTTGGGGGGGGGGACATTGTGTGGTGTGTTTTGGGGGTACTTTGCGTGAGTGTGTTTGGGGGGGGGGTACTGTGTGTGGTGTGTTTTGGGGAAGGGTACTTTGTGGTTTGTTTTGGGGAGTACTGTGTGTGGTGTGTTTGAGGGGATACTGTGTGGTGTGTTTGGGGGTGGTACTGTGTGTGGTGTGTTTTGGGGGTTGGGATACTGTCTGTGTGTGGTGTGTTTTGGGGTGTACTGTGTGTGATGTGTTTTGGGGGTACTGTGTGTGGTGTGTTTTGAGGGGGTACAATGTGTGGTGTTTTTGGGGAGGGTGCTGTGTTTGATGTGTTTGGGTGGGCACTGTGTGTGTGTGTTTGAGGGGTACTGTGTGTGCTGTGTTTTAGGGGGAGTACTGTGTGTGGTGTCTTTGGGGGGTACTGTGTGTGGTGTGTTTGGGGGTACTGTGCGTGGTGTGTTTTGGTGGTACGGTGTGTGGTATGATTTGGGGGGTACTGTGTGTGGTGTGTTTGAGGGGTGTACTGTGTGTGTGTGTTTTTGGGGGGGGGGTACTGTGTGTGGTGTGTTTTGGGGGTGTCCTGTGTGTGGTGTGTTTTTGGGGGTTGGGGTACTGTGTGTGGTGTGTTTTGGGGGGTACTAATTGTGGTGTGTTGTGTAGGGTAAGTACTGTGTGTGAGTGTGTGGTGTGTTTTAGAGTGTCCTGTGTGTAGTGTGTTTTAGAGGGTACTGTGTGGTGTGTTTTAAGGGGGTACTGTGTGCATTGTGTTTTAGGGGTTACTGTGGTGTGTTTTGGAGAGTGCTGTATTTGGTATGTTGAGAGTACTGTGTGTGTGTTTAGAAGTACTGTGTTGTGTTTGTTGAAGTACTGTGTGTTGTGTGTGTTGGAAATTGCTGTGTGTGTGGTGTGTTTACAGAGAAGTCCCTATGTGTGGTGTGTTTTAAGAAAGCATTGTGTGTGAATTTGTTT
Source organism: Oncorhynchus tshawytscha (assembly GCF_018296145.1). Lineage (NCBI taxonomy): Eukaryota > Metazoa > Chordata > Actinopteri > Salmoniformes > Salmonidae > Oncorhynchus > Oncorhynchus tshawytscha. The sequence continues at coordinate 668 of NW_024606001.1, read as the reverse complement.
ACAAGTACTGCGTGGTATTGTTTAGAGAATACTGTGAGTGGTGTGTTTAGGGTGAGTACTGTGTGTGGTGTGTTTCAAGAGTACGGTGTGTGGTGTGTTAGGTGTAGTACTGTGTGGTATTGTTTTGAGGTTAAGTACTGTGTGTGGTGTGTTTTGGGGGCGTACTGAGGTGGTGTGTTTGTGGGTGAGTGCTGTGGTGGTGTGTGGTGTGTGTTTAGAAGTGCTGTGTGTGATGTGTTTTGGGGGTACTGTGTGTGGTGTGTTTTGGGGGGCAACTGTGTGTTGTGTGTGTTTGGGAGGTCTATTGTGTGTGTGGTGTGGTTTTAGGGGAATTGCTGTGTGTGGTATTGTTGAGAGAACACTATGTATGTCGATAATATTTAGAGTACTTTATTTGTGGTATTGTTTTGAGGTTGTTTCTGTGTGTGGTGTATTTTGAAAGTACTGTTAATTAGGTAATGTTTAAGGGGGGTAGAGTAGTATTGTGTGAGGTAATATTTAGAGTCCTCTGTGTGGTGTGTTTTAGAAATTGCTGGCATTGGTGTGTTGGGGTACTGAGTGGTGTGTTTGGGGTGAATTTATTTAGGTACTATGTGTGGTGTGTTTTGTGGGGTTTGGTAGTACTGTGTGTGGGTTTGTTTTGGGGGTACTGTGTGTGGTGTGTTTCG
>NW_024606000.1:0-6313 GCF_018296145.1 Oncorhynchus tshawytscha | reverse complement strand
TATAAACATTTACAATGAAAGCAATCCAAGCGTTTGTGTAAGTTTATTGATCGCATGACAAAACATTAAGTACACTACGCATCAGGTAGCTTGGTCACGAAAAGCAATCAAATGAATCATTTACCTTTGATGATCTTCGGATGTTTTCACTCACGAGACTCCCAGTTACACAACAAATGTTCCTTTTGTTCCATAAAGATTATTTTTTTATATCCAAAATACCTCCGTTTGTTTGTCGCGTTATGTTCAGAAATCCACCGGAAAGAGCGGTCACGGCAATGCAGACGGAAATCTAGCGCAGGCTAGCGGAACTCCTCGACAACATTCCGCTGAAAAGGCAGAGCGCGAAATTAAAAAAATGTTTTTTATAAATATGTAACTTTCACATATTAAGTCCAATACAGCAAATGAAAGATAAACATCTTGTTAACTACCCATCGTGTCCGATTTCAAAAATGCTTTACAGCAAAATCACCACATATGATTATGTTAGGTCATAGCCAAGTCGAAAAAACACACAGCCATTTTTCCAGCCAAAGATAGGAGTCACAAAAAGCAGAAATGTAGATCAAATTAATCACTAACCTTTGATGATCTTCATCAGATGACACTCATAGGACAACATGTTACACAATACATGTATGTTTTGTTCGATAATGTGCATATTTATATTTAAAAATCTCAGTTTACATTGGCGCCTTAAGTGCAGTAATGTTTTGATTCCAAAACATCCGGTGATTTTGCAGAAATACTCATGAGCATTGATAAAAGATGCAAGTGTTATTCACAGAATTAACGATAGACTTCTCCTTAATGCAACCGCTGTGTCAGATTTCAGAAAAACTTTCCGGAAAAAGCTTAATCTGAGAACGGCGCTCAGAACCCAAAACAGCCAGAGGAATATCCGTCATTTTGGAGTCAACAAAGTTAGAAACAACACCATAAATATTCACTTACCTTTTGATCTTCATCAGAAGGCACTCCCAGGAATCCCAGGTTGACAATATATGACTGATTTGTTCCATAAAGTCCATCATTTATGTCCAAATAGCCACTTGTTGTTAGCGTGTTCAGCCCAGGAATCCATCTTCATGAGGCGCAGGCACTTCATCCAGACAAAAACTCAAAAAGTTCCATTACAGTCCTTTAGAAAATGTCAAATGATGTACGAAATCAACCTTCAGGATGTTTTTAACATAAAACATCAATAATGTTCCAACTGGAGAATTCCTTTTTTTCTTCAGAAAGCACTGGAACGAGAGGTAACTCTCTCGGGAGGGCGTGTCATGAGACCAAGGCTCTCTGCCAGACCACTGACTCAAAGAGGTCTCATGAGCCCCTCCTTTATAGTAGAATCCTTATTCAAGTTTCTAAAGACGATTGACATCTAGTGGAAGCCGTAGGAAGTGCAACTTTATCCATATCTCAATGTGTATTCGGTAGGCCAAGCTTTGAAAAACTACAAACCTCAATGTCCCACTTCCTGGTTGGATTTTTCTCAGGTTTTCGCCTGCCATATGAGTTCTGTTATACTCACAGACATCATTCAAACAGTTTTAGAAACTTCAGATTGTTTTCTATCAAATACCAATAATAATATGCATATATTAGCATCTGGGACAGAGTAGGAGGCAGTTCACTCTGGGCATGCTATTCATCCAAAAGTGAAAATGCTGCCCCTTATCCCAAAAAGGATAACATAGACTGACTAGGTGAATACAGGTGAAAGCTATGGTTCCTTATTGATGTAACTTGCTATATCCACTTCAATCAGTGTAGATGAAGGGGGGCAGGTTAAAGGAGGATGTTTAAGCCTTGATACAATTAAGACATGGATTGTGTATGTGTGCCATTCAGAGGGTGAATGAGCAAGAGAAAATATTTAAATGCCGGGGTACAGGGACACCTACTAACGGGTACGGTAGTAGGTGCCAGACGCATCAGTATGAGTGTGTCAAGAACTGCAACGCTGCTGGGTTTTTCGTGCTCAACAGTTTCCTGTGTGTATCAAGAATAGTACACACCTAAAGGACATCATGCCAACTTGACACAACTGTGGGAAGCATTGGAGTCAACATGGGCCTGTGGAATGCTTTCGACACCTTGTAGAGTCCATGCCCCGATGATTTGAGACTGTTCTGAGGGCAAAACGAGGTGCTACTCAATATTAGGAAGGATTGATTATGATTTCCATGGGACAATTTCACTGTAACCTACCTCTTCTACATGTGTAGAGTAGACAGGGTAGACAGGGAAGATGTAAGAAGGCAGGGGATGCTTATGGGGGGAACACAGGAGAAGGAAGTGTGAGACATTAAAAAGGGCACTTACACCACCAAAAGGAATGTACACTAATATCAGACATGGGAACTGTTCTGATGTTGTGTAAATATATAACATGAAATACAATACTTGTTACATGAGCAGGCAGAACATTCAGGCTCGGAATAGAGATTAGTACAATATCCCACTGTTCAACTCAGCTCTCATGTTTTGATGGTGTTATGATAGGGTGCTTGTTCACTCTCTCAGGGCTCTATGTTGACCTCTTACCCTCAACCTGAGAGCTTTGTAATACAGCATGTGGGTACTTATGATGGTTTCATAGAATAGCTGAGTGTCTTTCGCATGACCAGTTTGTTCCTCTATTCATGCTCCTTGGTTGGACAGTGAGATAACGACAGGCAGCATACCTTTTCCTCCACTGTTCATAAATCAAACCTGATCTGGCATAGACCCACATAGGTGTGCTCAGGTGTTCACTGATTGGAACCTGCCCCCACAATTCTACAGGTGTTGACCTGGGAGAAGTGAAAGACATGTGTTTTGCCTTGTTACACAAACACTGCCAGGAATAACAGAGGGAGATTTCTCGATATTTGTGAAAGTTGTGAAATGGGGATGTAAATGATGTACTGTATGATGTTACAATATCACAGACACAATATATATATATATATATATATATATATATATATATCTAGGCAAGTCAGTTAAGAACAAATTCTTCAATGACGGCCGAGGAACAGTGGGTTAACTGCCTTGTTCAGGGGCAGAGCGACAGATTTGTACCTTGTCAGCTCGGGGATTCGATCTTGTAACCTTTCAGTAACCAGTCCAACGCTCTTACCTCTAGGCTACCTGCCACCCCAATATAATACTTGATGTACAGTATGTACCATTCTATTCTGTACTTGCTGAATACATTATAAACATTTACAATGAAAGCAATCCAAGCGTTTGTGTAAGTTTATTGATCGCATGACAAAACATTAAGTACACTACGCATCAGGTAGCTTGGTCACGAAAAGCAATCAAATGAATCATTTACCTTTGATGATCTTCGGATGTTTTCACTCACGAGACTCCCAGTTACACAACAAATGTTCCTTTTGTTCCATAAAGATTATTTTTATATCCAAAATACCTCCGTTTGTTTGTCGCGTTATGTTCAGAAATCCACCGGAAAGAGCGGTCACGGCAATGCAGACGGAAATTCCAAATAATATCCATAATGTCCACAGAAACATGTCAAACGTTTTTTATAATCAATCCTTAGGTTGTTTTTAAAATCTATATATTCGATAATATATCAACCGGGAGTGTAGGTTTTTCAATAGGACAGGGAGAAACAATGGCCGCAAAACAAAAGTCCTTCCATAACCTTTCTAGCGCAGGCTAGCGGAACCCCTCGACAACATTCCGCTGAAAAGGCAGAGCGCGAAATTAAAAAAATGTTTTTATAAATATGTAACTTTCACATATTAAGTCCAATACAGCAAATGAAAGATAAACATCTTGTTAACTACCCATCGTGTCCGATTTCAAAAATGCTTTACAGCAAAATCACCACATATGATTATGTTAGGTCATAGCCAAGTCGAAAAACACACAGCCATTTTTCCAGCCAAAGATAGGAGTCACAAAAAGCAGAAATGTAGATCAAATTAATCACTAACCTTTGATGATCTTCATCAGATGACACTCATAGGACAACATGTTACACAATACATGTATGTTTTGTTCGATAATGTGCATATTTATATTTAAAAAATCTCAGTTTACATTGGCGCCTTAAGTGCAGTAATGTTTTGATTCCAAAACATCCGGTGATTTTGCAGAAATACTCATGAGCATTGATAAAAGATGCAAGTGTTATTCACAGAATTAACGATAGACTTCTCCTTAATGCAACCGCTGTGTCAGATTTCAGAAAAACTTTCCGGAAAAACTTAATCTGAGAACGGCGCTCAGAACCCAAAACAGCCAGAGGAATATCCGTCATTTTGGAGTCAACAAAGTTAGAAACAACACCATAAATATTCACTTACCTTTTGATCTTCATCAGAAGGCACTCCCAGGAATCCCAGGTTGACAATATATGACTGATTTGTTCCATAAAGTCCATCATTTATGTCCAAATAGCCACTTGTTGTTAGCGTGTTCAGCCCAGGAATCCATCTTCATGAGGCGCAGGCACTTCATCCAGACAAAAAAACTCGAAAAGTTCCATTACAGTCCTTTAGAAAAATGTCAAATGATGTACGAAATCAACCTTCAGGATGTTTTTAACATAAAACATCAATAATGTTCCAACTGGAGAATTCCTTTTTCTTCAGAAAGCACTGGAACGAGAGGTAACTCTCTCGGGAGGGCGTGTCATGAGACCAAGGCTCTCTGCCAGACCACTGACTCAAAGAGGTCTCATGAGCCCCTCCTTTATAGTAGAATCCTTATTCAAGTTTCTAAAGACGATTGACATCTAGTGGAAGCCGTAGGAAGTGCAACTTTATCCATATCTCAATGTGTATTCGTAGGCCAAGCTTTGAAAAACTACAAACCTCAATGTCCCACTTCCTGGTTGGATTTTTCTCAGGTTTTCGCCTGCCATATGAGTTCTGTTATACTCACAGACATCATTCAAACAGTTTTAGAAACTTCAGATTGTTTTCTATCAAATACCAATAATAATATGCATATATTAGCATCTGGGACAGAGTAGGAGGCAGTTCACTCTGGGCATGCTATTCATCCAAAAGTGAAAATGCTGCCCCTTATCCCAAAAAGGATAACATAGACTGACTAGGTGAATACAGGTGAAAGCTATGGTTCCTTATTGATGTAACTTGCTATATCCACTTCAATCAGTGTAGATGAAGGGGGGGGGGCAGGTTAAAGGAGGATGTTTAAGCCTTGATACAATTAAGACATGGATTGTGTATGTGTGCCATTCAGAGGGTGAATGAGCAAGAGAAAATATTTAAATGCCGGGGTACAGGGACACCTACTAACGGGGTACGGTAGTAGGTGCCAGACGCATCAGTATGAGTGTGTCAAGAACTGCAACGCTGCTGGGTTTTTCGTGCTCAACAGTTTCCTGTGTGTATCAAGAATAGTACACACCTAAAGGACATCATGCCAACTTGACACAACTGTGGGAAGCATTGGAGTCAACATGGGCCTGTGGAATGCTTTCGACACCTTGTAGAGTCCATGCCCCGATGATTTGAGACTGTTCTGAGGGCAAAACGAGGTGCTACTCAATATTAGGAAGGATTGATTATGATTTCCATGGGACAATTTCACTGTAACCTACCTCTTCTACATGTGTAGAGTAGACAGGGTAGACAGGGAAGATGTAAGAAGGCAGGGGATGCTTATGGGGGAACACAGGAGAAGGAAGTGTGAGACATTAAAAAGGGCACTTACACCACCAAAAGGAATGTACACTAATATCAGACATGGGAACTGTTCTGATGTTGTGTAAATATATAACATGAAATACAATACTTGTTACATGAGCAGGCAGAACATTCAGGCTCGGAATAGAGATTAGTACAATATCCCACTGTTCAACTCAGCTCTCATGTTTTGATGGTGTTATGATAGGGTGCTTGTTCACTCTCTCAGGGCTCTATGTTGACCTCTTACCCTCAACCTGAGAGCTTTGTAATACAGCATGTGGGTACTTATGATGGTTTCATAGAATAGCTGAGTGTCTTTCGCATGACCAGTTTGTTCCTCTATTCATGCTCCTTGGTTGGACAGTGAGATAACGACAGGCAGCATACCTTTTCCTCCACTGTTCATAAATCAAACCTGATCTGGCATAGACCCACATAGGTGTGCTCAGGTGTTCACTGATTGGAACCTGCCCCCACAATTCTACAGGTGTTGACCTGGGAGAAGTGAAAGACATGTGTTTTGCCTTGTTACACAAACACTGCCAGGAATAACAGAGGGAGATTTCACCGATATTTGTGAAAGTTGTGAAATGGGATGTAAATGATGTACTGTATGATGTTACAATATC
>NW_024605999.1:0-6312 GCF_018296145.1 Oncorhynchus tshawytscha | reverse complement strand
TATTTAACTAGGTAGGCTAGTTGAGAACACCTTTATTTAACCAGGTAGGCTAGTTGAGAACACCTTTATTTAACCAGGTAGGCTAGTTGAGAACACCTTTATTTAACCAGGTAGGCCAGTTGAGAACACCTTTATTTAACCAGGTAGGCCAGTTGAGAACACCTTTATTTAACCAGGTAGGCTAGTTGAGAACACCTTTATTTAACCAGGTAGGCCAGTTGAGAACACCTTTATTTAACCAGGTAGGCTAGTTGAGAACACCTTTATTTAACCAGGTAGGCCAGTTGAGAACACCTTTATTTAACCAGGTAGGCCAGTTGAGAACACCTTTATTTAACCAGGTAGGCCAGTTGAGAACACCTTTATTTAACCAGGTAGGCTAGTTGAGAACACCTTTATTTAACCAGGTAGGCTAGTTGAGAACACCTTTATTTAACCAGGTAGGCCAGTTGAGAACACCTTTATTTAACCAGGTAGGCCAGTTGAGAACACCTTTTATTTAACCAGGTAGGCTAGTTGAGAACACCTTTATTTAACCAGGTAGGCCAGTTGAGAACACCTTTATTTAACCAGGTAGGCCAGTTGAGAACACCTTTATTTAACCAGGTAGGCTAGTTGAGAACACCTTTATTTAACCAGGTAGGCTAGTTGAGAACACCTTTATTTAACCAGGTAGGCCAGTTGAGAACACCTTTATTTAACCAGGTAGGCCAGTTGAGAACACCTTTATTTAACCAGGTAGGCCAGTTGAGAACACCTTTATTTAACCAGGTAGGCCAGTTGAGAACACCTTTATTTAACCAGGTAGGCCAGTTGAGAACACCTTTATTTAACCAGGTAGGCCAGTTGAGAACACCTTTATTTAACCAGGTAGGCCAGTTGAGAACACCTTTATTTAACCAGGTAGGCCAGTTGAGAACACCTTTATTTAACCAGGTAGGCCAGTTGAGAACACCTTTATTTAACCAGGTAGGCTAGTTGAGAACACCTTTATTTAACCACGTAGGCCAGTTGAGAACACCTTTATTTAACCAGGTAGGCTAGTTGAGAACACCTTTATTTAACCAGGTAGGCCAGTTGAGAACACCTTTATTTAACCAGGTAGGCCAGTTGAGAACACCTTTAATTAACCAGTTAGGCCAGTTGAGAACACCTTTATTTAACCAGGTAGGCTAGTTGAGAACACCTTTATTTAACCAGGTAGGCCAGTTGAGAACACCTTTATTTAACCAGGTAGGCTAGTTGAGAACACCTTTATTTAACCAGGTAGGCCAGTTGAGAACACCTTTATTTAACCAGGTAGGCTAGTTGAGAACACCTTTATTTAACCAGGTAGGCCAGTTGAGAACACCTTTATTTAACCAGGTAGGCCAGTTGAGAACACCTTTATTTAACCAGGTAGGCCAGTTGAGAACACCTTTATTTAACCAGGTAGGCTAGTTGAGAACACCTTTATTTAACCAGGTAGGCCAGTTGAGAACACCTTTATTTAACCAGGTAGGCCAGTTGAGAACACCTTTATTTAACCAGGTAGGCCAGTTGAGAACACCTTTATTTAACCAGGTAGGCTAGTTGAGAACACCTTTATTTAACCAGGTAGGCCAGTTGAGAACACCTTTATTTAACCAGGTAGGCCAGTTGAGAACACCTTTATTTAACCAGGTAGGCTAGTTGAGAACACCTTTATTTAACCAGGTAGGCTAGTTGAGAACACCTTTATTTAACCAGGTAGGCCAGTTGAGAACACCTTTATTTAACCAGGTAGGCCAGTTGAGAACACCTTTATTTAACCAGGTAGGCCAGTTGAGAACACCTTTATTTAACCAGGTAGGCCAGTTGAGAACACCTTTATTTAACCAGGTAGGCCAGTTGAGAACACCTTTATTTAACCAGGTAGGCCAGTTGAGAACACCTTTATTTAACCAGGTAGGCCAGTTGAGAACACCTTTATTTAACCAGGTAGGCCAGTTGAGAACACCTTTATTTAACCAGGTAGGCCAGTTGAGAACACCTTTATTTAACCAGGTAGGCTAGTTGAGAACACCTTTATTTAACCACTTAGGCCAGTTGAGAACACCTTTATTTAACCAGGTAGGCTAGTTGAGAACACCTTTATTTAACCAGGTAGGCCAGTTGAGAACACCTTTATTTAACCAGGTAGGCCAGTTGAGAACATCTTTAATTAACCAGTTAGGCCAGTTGAGAACACCTTTATTTAACCAGGTAGGCTAGTTGAGAACACCTTTATTTAACCAGGTAGGCCAGTTGAGAACACCTTTATTTAACCAGGTAGGCCAGTTGAGAACACCTTTATTTAACCAGGTAGGCCAGTTGAGAACACCTTTATTTAACCAGGTAGCCTAGTTGAGAACACCTTTATTTAACCAGGTAGGCCAGTTGAGAACACCTTTATTTAACCAGGTAGGCTAGTTGAGAACACCTTTATTTAACCAGGTAGGCCAGTTGAGAACACCTTTATTTAACCAGGTAGGCCAGTTGAGAACACCTTTATTTAACCAGGTAGGCTAGTTGAGAACACCTTTATTTAACCAGGTAGGCTAGTTGAGAACACCTTTATTTAACCAGGTAGACTAGTTGAGAACACCTTTATTTAACCAGGTAGGCTAGTTGAGAACACCTTTATTTAACCAGGTAGGCTAGTTGAGAACAAGTTCTCATTTACAACTGCGACCAGGCCAAGATAAAGCAAAGCAGTGTGAACAGACAGCAACACAGAGTTACACATGGAGTAAACAATTAACAAGTCAATAACACAATAACATGTATGTGGATATACTGTATATATTTACCCCAAAAAATATATGGGAGATTGGAAATGATGACAATTACATTGATGGAAGTAACAATCTTTCCACAATATTAAGCTGATCCACCCCTTAAACAAAGAAGTGTGAATTGATTTGATTTGTGTATTTGTAACGGATGTGAAACGGCTAGCTTAGTTAGCGGTGGTGCTGATGTAACGGATGTGAAATGGCTAGCTTAGTTAGCGGTGGTGCTGATGTAACGGATGTGAAATGGCTAGCTTAGTTAGCGGTGGTGCTGATGTAACGGATGTGAAATGGCTAGCTTAGTTAGCGGTGGTGCTGATGTAACGGATGTGAAACGGCTAGCTTAGATAGCGGTGGTGCTGATGTAACGGATGTGAAACGGCTAGCTTAGTTAGCGGTGGTGCTGATGTAACGGATGTGAAACGGCTAGCTTAGTTAGCGGTGGTGCTGATGTAACGGATGTGAAACGGCTAGCTTAGTTAGCGGTGGTGCTGATGTAACGGATGTGAAACGGCTAGCTTAGTTAGCGGTGGTGCTGATGTAACGGATGTGAAACGGCTAGCTTAGTTAGCGGTGGTGCTGATGTAACGGATGTGAAACGGCTAGCTTAGTTAGCGGTGGTGCTGATGTAACGGATGTGAAACGGCTAGCTTAGTTAGCGGTGGTGCGCGCTAAATAGCGTTTCAATCGGTGATGTCACTCGCTCTGAGACCTTGAAGTAGTGGTTCCCCTTTGCTCTGCAAGGGCCGCGGCTTTTTGTGGAGCGATGGGTAACGATGCTTCGAGGGTGACTGTTGTTGATGTGTGCAGAGGGTCCCTGGTTCGCGCCCGGGTATGGGGCGAGGGGGACGGACTAAAGTTATACTGTTACATATTATTATAAACTAGGTGGGGTCGAGCCCTGAATGCTGATTGGCTGAAAGCCGTGGTATATCAGATAATATACCATAATAGCAATAAGGCATCTCAGGGGGGTTGTGGTATATGGTCAATATACCATGACTAAGGTCTGTGTCCAGGCTGTACTCCATGTTGCGTCGTGTGTAAGAACAGCCCTTAGCCGTGGTATATTGGTCATATATCACACCTCCTCAGGCCTTGTCGCTTAAATATAGCCCTGTTCAAGATGTTCACAGAACTTACATTGTAAGGAGAGAAACTCACCTCATTCACCACCAATATGTGCCTTAATTAATGCTCACCACACATCAGCTCACCAGCTCACCACACATCAGCTAACCAGCTCACCACACATCAGCTCACCACACATCAGCTAACCAGCTCACCACACATCAGCTAACCAGCTCACCACACATCAGCTAACCAGCTCACCACACATCAGCTCACCACACATCAGCTCACCACACATCAGCTCACCACACATCAGCTCACCAGCTCACCACACATCAGCTAACCAGCTCACCACACATCAGCTAACCAGCTCACCACACATCAGCTAACCAGCTAACCACACATCAGCTAACCAGCTCACCACACATCAGCTAACCACACATCAGCTAACCACACATCAGCTAACCAGCTCACCACACATCAGCTCACCACACATCAGCTAACCACACATCAGCTAACCAGCTCACCACACATCAGCTAACCACACATCAGCTCACCAGCTCACCACACATCAGCTAACCACACATCAGCTAACCAGCTCACCACACATCAGCTAACCACACATCAGCTAACCAGCTCACCACACATCAGCTCACCACACATCAGCTCACCACACATCAGCTAACCAGCTCACCACACATCAGCTAACCAGCTCACCACACATCAGCTAACCAGCTCACCACACATCAGCTAACCAGCTCACCACACATCAGCTAACCAGCTCACCACACATCAGCTAACCAGCTCACCACACATCAGCTAACCAGCTCACCACACATCAGCTAACCAGCTAACCACACATCAGCTAACCAGCTCACCACACATCAGCTCACCACACATCAGCTCACCACACATCAGCTAACCACACACCAGCTAACCAGCTAACCACACATTAGCTAACCAGCTACCATACATCAGCGAACCAGCTCACCACACATCAGCTCACCACACATCAGCTCACCACACATCAGCTAACCAGCTCACCACACATCAGCTAACCAGCTAACCACACATCAGCTAACCAGCTCACCACACATCAGCTAACCAGCTAACCACACATCAGCTAACCAGCTAACCACACATCAGCTAACCAGCTCAACACACATCAGCTAACCAGCTCAACACACATCAGCTAACAAGCTCACCACACATCAGCTAACCAGCTCACCACACATCAGCTTACCAGCTAACCACACATCAGCTCACCACACATCAGCTAACCAGCTAACCACACACCAGCTAACCACACATTAGCTAACCAGCTAACCACACACCAGCTCACCAGCTAACCACACATTAGCTAACCAGCTAACCACACATCAGCTAACCACACATTAGCTAACCAGCTAACCACACATCAGCTCACCACACATCAGCTAACCAGCTCACCACACATCAGCTAACCAGCTCACCACACATCAGCTAACCAGCTAACCACACATCAGCTCACCACACATCAGCTAAACACAGAATGCCATCCTCCACTGTGCCCCCTTGAACTTTCTAATCCTGTAGCTCAGGTTGAAAGACTTCACTAATATGACATATGGCTCATCTTCATATAACTCAGTTATGAACCCTTTGAATGCTGTCTTACTGTTGACTCAGACCATCCTGTCTTATTGTTGACCCAGACCATCCTGTCTTATTGTTGACCCAGACCATCCTGTCTTATTGTTGACCCAGACCATCCTGTCTTATTGTTGACCCAGACCATCCTGTCTTATTGTTGACCCAGACCATCCTGTCTTATTGTTGACCCAGACCATCCTGTCTTACTGTTGACCCAGACCATCCTGTCTTATTGTTGACATAGACCATCCTGTCTTATTGTTGACATAGACCTTCCTGTCTTATTGTTGATCCAGACCATCCTGTCTTATTGTTGACATAGACCTTCCTGTCTTATTGTTGATCCAGACCATCCTGTCTTATTGTTGACATATGCCATCCTGTCTTATTGTTGACCCAGACCATTCTGTCTTACTGTTGACATAGACCTTCCTGTCTTATTGTTGATCCAGACCATCCTGTCTTATTGTTGACATAGAGCAGTGGTTCCCAAACTTCTTATAGTCCCGTACCCCTTCAAACATTCAACCTCCAGCTGCATATCCCCTCTAGCCCCAGGGTCAGCTGTACCTTCTCTAGCCCCAGGGTCAGCTGTACTCCCTCTAGCCCCAGGGTCAGCTGTACCCCCTCTAGCCCCAGGGTCAGCTGTACCCCCTCTAGCCCCAGGGTCAGCTGTACCCCCTCTAGGCCCAGGGTCAGCTGTACCCCCTCTAGCACCAGGGTCAGCTGTACCCCCTCTAGCACCAGGGTCAGTGTACCCCCTCTAGCACCAGCGTCAGCTGTACCCCCACCAGGGTCTAGCACCAGGGTCAGCTGT
>NW_024605998.1:0-6309 GCF_018296145.1 Oncorhynchus tshawytscha | reverse complement strand
CTAGTGGTTAGAAGAGGGGAGGCAGGTAGCCTAGTGCTTAGAAGGGGGAGGCAGGTAGCCTAGTGGTTAGAAGGGGGGGGCAGGTAGCCTAGTGCTTAGAAGGGGGAGGCAGGTAGCCTAGTGGTTAGAAGGGGGAGGCAGGTAGCCTAGTGGTTAGAAGGGGGAGGCAGGTAGCCTAGTGGTTAGAAGGGGGAGGCAGGTAGCCTAGTGCTTAGAAGGGGAGGCAGGTAGCCTAGTGGTTAGAAGGGGGAGGCAGGTAGCCTAGTGGTTAGAAGGGGGAGGCAGGTAGCCTAGTGGTTAGAAGGGGGAGGCAGGTAGCCTAGTGGTTAGAAGGGGGGGGCAGGTAGCCTAATGCTTAGAAGGGGGAGGCAGGTAGCCTAGTGCTTAGAAGGGGGGAGGCAGGTAGCCTAGTGCTTAGAAGGGGGGGGGGCAGGTAACCTAGTGGTTAGAAGGGGGAGGCAGGTAGCCTAGTGCTTAGAAGGGGGGGGCAGGTAACCTAGTGGTTAGAATGGGAGGCAGGTAGCCTGGTGGTTAGAAGGGGGAGGCAGGTAGCCTAGTGGTTAGAAGGGGGAGGCAGGTAGCCTAGTGCTTAGAAGGGGGAGGCAGGTAGCCTAGTGGTTAGAAGGGGGAGGCAGGTAGCCTAGTGCTTAGAAGGGGGAGGCAGGTAGCCTAGTGCTTAGAAGGGGGAGGCAGGTAGCCTAGTGCTTAGAAGGGGGAGGCAGGTAGCCTAGTGCTTAGAAGGGGGAGGCAGGTAGCCTAATGCTTAGAAGGGGGAGGCAGGTAGCCTAGTGCTTAGAAGGGGGGGGCAGGTAACCTAGTGGTTAGAAGGGGAGGCAGGTAGCCTAGTGCTTAGAAGGGGGAGGCAGGTAGCCTAGTGCTTAGAAGGGGGAGGCAGGTAGCCTAGTGGTTAGAAGGGGGAGGCAGGTAGCCTAGTGGTTAGAAGGGGGAGGCAGGTAGCCTAGTGCTTAGAAGGGGGGAGGCAGGTAGCCTAGTGCTTAGAAGGGGGAGGCAGGTAGCCTAGTGCTTAGAAGGGGGAGGCAGGTAGCCTAGTGCTTAGAAGGGGGAGGCAGGTAGCCTAGTGCTTAGAAGGGGGAGGCAGGTAGCCTAGTGCTTAGAAGGGGGAGGCAGGTAGCCTAGTGGTTAGAAGGGGGAGGCAGGTAGCCTAGTGCTTAGAAGGGGAGGCAGGTAGCCTAGTGGTTAGAAGAGGGGGGGGGGCAGGTAGCCTAGTGCTTAGAAGGGGGAGGCAGGTAGCCTAGTGGTTAGAAGGGGGGGGGGCAGGTAGCCTAGTGCTTAGAAGGGGGAGGCAGGTAGCCTAGTGGTTAGAAGGGGGAGGCAGGTAGCCTAGTGCTTAGAAGGGGGAGGCAGGTAGCCTAGTGGTTAGAAGGGGGAGGCAGGTAGCCTAGTGCTTAGAAGGGGAGGCAGGTAGCCTAGTGGTTAGAAAGGGGAGGCAGGTAGCCTAGTGGTTAGAAGGAGGGCAGGTAGCCTAGTGGTTAGAAGGGGAGGCAGGTAGCCTAGTGGTTAGAAGGGGGAGGCAGGTAGCCTGAGTGGTTAGAAGGGGGGCAGGTAGCCTAATGCTTAGAAGGGGGAGGCAGGTAGCCTAGTGCTTAGAAGGGAGGCAGGTAGCCTAGTGCTTAGTGGAGGGGGCAGAGTAACCTAGTGGTTAGAAGGGGGCAGGTAACCTAGTGCTTAGAAGGGGGGGCAGGTAACCTAGTGGTTAGAATGGGAGGCAAGGTAGCCTGGTGGTTAGGGGAGGCAGGTAGCCTAGTGGTTAGAAGGGGAGGAGCAGGTAGCCTAGTGCTTAGAGGGAGCAGGTAACCTAGTGGTTAGAAGGGAGGGCAGGTAACCTGATGGTTAGAAGGGGAGGCAGGTAGCCTAGTGCTTAGAAGGGGGGGGGGCAGGTAACCTAGTGGTTAGAATGGGAGGCAGGTAGCCTGGTGGTTAGAGGGGGGAGGCAGGTAGCCTAGTGGTTAGAAGGGGGAGGCAGGTAGCCTAGTGGTTAGAAGGGGGAGGCAGGTAACCTAGTGGTTAGAGCGCTGGCACTAGTAACCGCTAGATCAAATCCCAGGGCTGACAAGGTAAACAAAGACGTGTAGATCTCTACATTACTCCCTCTTTGTATGTATGTATATATACATACATATATGTGTGTATGTGTGTATGTATATATGTATGTGTATATATATATATATATATATGTATACATATACAGTGCCTTGCGAAAGTATTCGGCCCCCTTGAACTTTGCGACCTTTTGCCACATTTCAGGCTTCAAACATAAAGATATAAAACTGTATTTTTTTGTGAAGAATCAACAACAAGTGGGACACAATCATGAAGTGGAACGACATTTATTGGATATTTCAAACTTTTTTAACAAATCAAAAACTGAAAAATTGGCCGTGCAAAATTATTCAGCTCCTTTACTTTCAGTGCAGCAAACTCTCTCCAGAAGTTCAGTGAGGATCTCTGAATGAACCAATGTTGACCTAAATGACTAATGATGATAAATACAATCCACCTGTGTGTAATCAAGTCTCCGTATAAATGCACCTGCACTGTGATAGTCTCAGAGGTCCGTTAAAAGCGCAGAGAGCATCATGAAGAACAAGGAACACACCAGGCAGGTCCGAGATACTGTTGTGAAGAAGTTTAAAGCGGTTTGGATACAAAAAGATTTCCCAAGCTTTAAACATCCCAAGGAGCACTGTGCAAGCGATAATATTGAAATGGAAGGAGTATCAGACCACTGCAAATCTACCAAGACCTGGCCGTCCCTCTAAACTTTCAGCTCATACAAGGAGAAGACTGATCAGAGATGCAGCCAAGAGGCCCATGATCACTCTGGATGAACTGCAGAGATCTACAGCTGAGGTGGGAGACTCTGTCCATAGGACAACAATCAGTCGTATATTGCACAAATCTGGCCTTTTATGGAAGAGTGGCAAGAAGAAAGCCATTTCTTAAAGATATCCATAAAAGTGTCATTTAAAGTTTGCCACAGCCACCTGGGAGACACACCAAACATGTGGAAGAAGGTGCTCTGGTCAAATGAAACCAAAAATTGAACTTTTTGGCAACAATGCAAAAGTTATGTTTGGCGTAAAAGCAACACAGCTCATCAACTTGAACACACCATCCCCACTGTCAAACATGGTGGTGGCAGCATCATGGTTTGGGCCTGCTTTTCTTCAGCAGGGACAGGGAAGATGGTTAAAATTGATGGGAAGATGGATGGAGCCAAATACAGGACCATTCTGGAAGAAAACCTGATGGAGTCTGCAAAAGACCTGAGACTGGGACGGAGATTTGTCTTCCAACAAGACAATGATCCAAAACATAAAGCAAAATCTACAATGGAATGGTTCAAAAATAAACATATCCAGGTGTTAGAATGGCCAAGTCAAAGTCCAGACCTGAATCCAATCGAGAATCTGTGGAAAGAACTGAAAACTGCTGTTCACAAATGCTCTCCATCCAACCTCACTGAGCTCGAGCTGTTTTGCAAGGAGGAATGGGAAAAATGTCAGTCTCGATGTGCAAAACTGATAGAGACATACCCTGCGACTTACAGCTGTAATCGCAGCAAAAGGTGGCGCTACAAAGTATTAACTTAAGGGCTGAATAATTTTGCACGCCAAATTTTTCAGTTTTTGATTTGTTACAAAAGTTTGAAATATCCAATAAATGTCGTTCCACTTCATGATTGTGTCCCACTTGTTGTTGATTCTTCACAAAAAAATACAGTTTTATATCTTTCTGTTTGAAGCCTGAAATGTGGCAAAAGGTCGCAAAGTTCAAGGGGGCCGAATACTTTCGCAAGGCACTGTACATATACATACACACACACGTATAGTACCAGTCAAAGGTTTGGACACACCAACTCCTTCAAGGGTGGTTTTTACATTGTAGATTAGTAGTGAAGACATCAAAACTAGTCACCTAGAATGCATTTCAATTAACAGGTGTGCCTTGTTTGAAGTTCATTTGTGGAATTTCTTTCCTTCTTAATGCGTTTGAGCCCATCAGTTGTGTTGCGACATGATGGGGCTGGTATACAGAAGAAAGACTTATTTGGTAAAACACCAGGTCCATATTATGGCAAGAACAGCTCAAATAAGCAAAGACATCAGTCCATCATTATTTTAGACATGAAGGTCAGTCAATACGGAACATTTCAAGAACTTTTAAAATTTCTTCAAGTCCGTCGCAAAAACCATCAAGCGCTATGATGAAACTGTCTCTCATGAGGACCGCCACAGGAAAGGAAGACCCAGAGTTACCTCTGCTGCAGAGGATAAGTCCATTAGAGTTACCAACCTCAGAAATTGCAGCAAAATAAATGCTTCACAGAGTTCAAGTAACAGACACATCTCAACATCAACTGTTCAGAGGAGAGTGTGTGAATCAGGCCTTCATGGTCAAATTGCTGTAAAGAAACCACAACTAAAGGACACCAATAAGAAGAAGAGACTTGCTTGGGCCAAGAAACACAAGAAATTGACATTTGACCAGTGGAAATTTTGTCCTTTGGTCTGGAGTTCAAATTGGAGATTTCTGATTCCAACCGCTGTCTTTGTGAGACGTGGTGTGGTTGAACGGATGATATCCGCATGTGTATTTCCCACCATAGAGCATGGAGGAAGAGGTGTTATGGCCCTCCAGGCTGTATAAGGGCTATTTTACCAAGAAGGAGAGTGATGGAGTGCTGCATCAGATGACCTGGCCTCCACACTCACCAGACCTCAACCAAATTGAGATGGTTTGGGATGAGTCAGACCGCAGAGGGAAGGAAAAGCAGCCAACAAATGATCAGCATACGTGGGAACTCCTTCAAGGCATTCCAGGTGAAGCTGGTTGAGAGAATGCCAAAAGTGTACAAAGCTGTCATCAAGGCAAAGGGTGGGTATTTGAAGAATCTAAAATATATTTTGATTTGTTTAATCATTTTCTAGTTACTTCATGATTCCATATGTGTTATTTCATAGTACAATGTAGAAAATAGTCAAATGAAAGAAAATCCCTTAAATGAGTAGGTGTTCTAAAACTTTTGACCGTGAGTGAGTGAGTGAGTGAGTATGTATGTATGTATGTATGTATGTATGTATGTATGTATGTATGTATGTATGTATGTATGTATGTATGTATGTATGTATGTATGTATGTATGTATGTATGTATGTATGTATGTATGTATGTATGTATGTATGTATGTATGTATGTATGTATGTATGTATGTATGTATACATACATACAGTGGGGCAAAAAAGTATTTAGTCAGCCACCAATTGTGCAAGTTCTCCCACTCAAAAATATGAGAGAGGCCTGTAATTTTCATCACAGGTACACTTAAACTATGACAGACAAAAATGAGAAGAAAAAAAATCCTGAAAATCACATTTAATGAATTTATTTGCAAATTATGGTGGAAAATAAGTATTTGGTCAATAACAAAAGTTTCTCAATACTTTGTTATATGCCCTTTGTTGGCAATGACAGAGGTCAAACGTTTTCTGTAAGTCTTCACAAGGTTTTCACACACTGTTGCTGGTGTTTTGGCCCATTCCTCCATGCAGATCTCCTCTAGAGCAGTGATGTTTTGGGGCTGTTGCTGGGCAACACAGACTTTCAACTCCCTCCAAAGACTTTCTATGGGGTTGAGATCTGGAGACTGGCTAGGCCACTCCAGGACCTTGAAATGCTTCTTACGAAGCCACTCCTGGGCGGTGTGTTTGGGATCATTGTCATGCTGAAAGACCCAGCCACGTTTCATCTTCAATGCCCTTGCTGATGGACGGAGGTTTTCACTCAAAATCTCATGATACATGGCCCCATTCATTCTTTCCTTTACATGGATCAGTCCTCCTGGTCCCTTTGCAGAAAAACAGCCCCAAAGCATGATGTTTCCACCCCCATGCTTCACAGTAGGTATGGTGTTCTTTGGATGCAACTCAGCATTCTTTGTCCTCCAAACACGACGAGTTGAGTTTTTACCAAAAAGTTCTGTTTTGGTTTCATTTGACCATATGACATTCTCCCAATCTTCTTCTGGATCATCCAAATGCTCTCTAGCAAACTTCAGACGGGCCTGGACATGCTGGCAAAGCAGGGGGACACGTCTTGGCACTGCAGGATTTGAGTCCCTGGCGGCGTAGTGTTTACTGATGGTAGGCTTTGTTACTTTGGTCCCAGCTCTCTGCAGGTCATTCACTAGGTCCCCTGTGTAGTTCTGGGATTTTTGCTCACCGTTCTTGTGATCATTTGGACCCCACGGGAGTGAGATCTTGCGTGGAGCCCCAGATCTAGGGAGATT
>NW_024605997.1:2500-6307 GCF_018296145.1 Oncorhynchus tshawytscha | reverse complement strand
AAATGGTTAAAGATAAAGGGTTCTTTAATATGTCTAATATGGTGATGAACACGAATGTAAAGGGTGGTGTGACCTTTGACCTTATCATGGCTATCTCTTGGGAGTCTGATCAGCCTCAGGGGAGAGCCATTTGTATAATGAATTGTGGTCATTTGGGTTACTAGTTATAAGGTAAATTAATTATAATGGAGTTATAGTTTTGGGTTAGAATTTTAGTTTGAACTGCAGATGAGAAAGTGGTTCAGGATATTTACAACATTAGCTGTGAAGTTTTGAATTGGCTATTATTGATTTGTTATTACAACAGAAAAAAAATGCTATTTATCATGAGAATAAATAGGGAGATAAGATACATTGAGGATTTGGATAGGATATATATTAAGCCAATGGGGCAGGAAATTACATAGAAAAATAAGTTTCAGTTCTTAGGGGTGGTTAATTACGGTAGATAAGGTATCTCAAACTATGAAACATATATTATATTATTGAATACAGTGGATTTCTGAAGGAGCGATTTCATTAACACAGTAAAGAGAGAGAATATGTTTAGCATTGATTTTGGATTTAATTAAACATTTAGAATATTTTTATTAAATAGTATTACAGATTGACAGGGATATATGACATCTGTGGAGATTCAGGATTAGGGATAGGATCGAGAACGTTAATTAACCTATATAAGGACTTTAGAAATTGACACCATAGACATGTTTTTTCTATTAAAAAAATCCATGAGTTTAGAAGCATAGAAGTTAGAGATATAATCAGATAAAACATATGAGAAACTGTTTGTTAACCAAGCCTGTATGTCCAGGATTTTATGAATTACAGGTGAAGTCACTCAATCCAGTCCCTGAGGCCTGTTGGGAGGACCATACCAAGGACTCCTGGTGACAGCTAGCAGAAAGAATTACCCGGAATCATATCACACTGCGGGAGGAGGTAAGACACCCGACACTGTCGAACAATAACAGTGTTCGAGAGGAGAACTGGAATTAACAGAATTCCGGGGCCATCTCTCGAATGAAGATCTCCCTTTCTGTCCTTTCATCCCTGTTCTTGTTCATAGAAGTGAAAGTGTGTCTGGCTCTTGTTAATGATGTGTTCTCTGGAAGAGGTGGGGCTTTATAGGTGAGGCTGTCCATCCTAAGCTGTATGGTTGGGGGACCTAATTCCTGACCATATTCCTGTTACACCATGAACACAGAGAAGAGGGTAATATTGACATAGTTCAACAAGGAGGAATTAGTATTAAGAGATCACTTGATCTGGGAAACAGGAAGTGAGAGTAGGATAGGGAAGGATGTCTCAGTGGAGTTCTATGTAGACCAAGTGGTGCCTCTGACTCCTTGGCAGTTCAGGACTAAGAGCAGCTATTATGGAAGACATCTATGCAAGTTCCTGTGTAGTTCATGGAAACAGGTTATAGCTCACATCATGTGAGAGGGCTACATAAATCTATATACCCAGTATGGAAGAAGATGGAGTGTAGTGAAAGTAAGGGTTTCAGTGGATAATCTAGTGCATTCTGGGTAGAAAACGTTAGAGCAGCTAATTGCTCTATAGTCAGCAGAATACAAGCAGAGTCCCCCTGACAAAGCAGATACTGACTGTGGAGTTGTCCAGAGCCAAGAGCCGGTGTGGATAGATCTTAAGGAAAGGGAAACTGGTTATGAGGATTCTAACCGCTGGTTAGAGTGAATTCAATATACGGCCAGATCAATAGCTAAAGAAGAATGCTATGCTTGTGCCACAGCAAACCTCAGTTGACAACCATCCCTTTTCCATTGAATGGAATTAATTCACCTAAGGCAATGGCCTGTATGGTAAAGCTATTCATGGAAGCAGGAAAGCCAGATAATAACAGTTGTATGGATTTACACTATTTATATCCACATGTTCCTCTGAAATCTGAGCTTCCTCCTTTCACAGAGGCAAGGGGAGACTGTTTACTGTTTGATTCAGTATAGTACTTCTGGGAAATATGTGGGGGAAATCAGTACCTGCAATAGGACAAATGATGTTACTTCTGATGCGGCAAATTAGTGATTTGGTAGGCTGGTTGAGATCTGGGGATTTCAGTAAGATAAAGAGGCCCAGGGCTCACATCTGTTGGTTGTGTGGGGGAATGATGTTATGGCCGAGTATTACTGGCTAATTGGACAGGGGTATGTGCACTGGTACATTTGAGAATTCCTTTCACACTCATTCAACACCATGATAGTAAACTCAGGGGTGGATACGTCTCTGACTAATTGTGTTGACAGTGTGTTTGGAAGATGGAAAAATGTTATGATTACTGTGTCATGGCTACCTTCACCTACCTTCACCTACCTTCACCTGCCTTCACCTACCTTCACCTACCTTCACCTGCCTTCACCTACCTTCACCTGCCTTCACCTGCCTTCACCTACCTTCACCTACCTTCACCTACCTTCACCTGACTTCACCTGCCTTCACCTACCTTCACCTTCCTTCACCTTCCTTCACCTACCTTCACCTACCTTCACCTACCTTCACCTGCCTTCACCTACCTTCACCTACCTTCACCTACCTTCACCTGCCTTCACCTACCTTCACCTACCTTCACCTGCCTTCACCTACCTTCACCTACCTTCACCTACCTTCACCTGCCTTCACCTGCCTTCACCAGTGAAGGCACAAAGCAAGCCATACAGTTTCCCGCCAAATTGTGCAGTCAACAAAACTCATAAAAAGCATTATAAATCTTCTCTTACCCTTTGCTGATCTTGGTCGGAATGCACTCCCAGGACTCCCACTTCCCTAAGAAATGTTTGTTTTGTTCGGTAATGTCCATCATTTATGTCCAAATAGCTATTTTTTTGTTAGTGTGTTTGGTAAACAAATCCAACGACAGGAA
Source organism: Oncorhynchus tshawytscha (assembly GCF_018296145.1). Classification (NCBI taxonomy): domain Eukaryota; kingdom Metazoa; phylum Chordata; class Actinopteri; order Salmoniformes; family Salmonidae; genus Oncorhynchus; species Oncorhynchus tshawytscha. Next base: position 3,426 of record NW_024605997.1, on the reverse strand, counting down.
GCGCGTTCACTAAAAGCTGACGAAATGTCCAAAAGTTCCGTAACAGTCAGTGGAAACATGTTAAACGATGTATTGAATCAATCTTTAGAATGTTTTTAACATAAATCTTGAATAACGTTCCAACCGGAGAATTACATTAACTTCAGAAGTGCGATGGAACAGAGCTCTCATGTGAACGCACATGGTCAGGTCATGGCAGACCTGACTGATTCTCCTCTCATTCGGCCCCCCTTCACAGTAGAGGCATCAGACAAGGTTCTACAGACTGTTGACATCTAGTGGAAGCCGTAGGAAGTGCAAACTCATCCATATCTCGCTGTGAATTCAATAGGATCTTGGTTGAAAATCGACCAGCCTCAGAATTTTTTCTCAGGTTTTTGCCTGCCATATGAGTTATGTTATACTCACAGACATCATTCAAACCGTTTCAGAAACTTCAGAGTGTTTTCTATCCAATATTAATAATAATATGCATATATTAGCTACTGGGACTGAGGAGCAGGCAGTTTACTATGGGCACCTCTGTGCACCTTTCATCCAAGCTACTCAATACAGCCCCTGCAAGCATAAGAAGTTTTAAAGAGCAGCTGCAGTAAAAAAAGGATGATGAATCAGATGTGCAGGAAGCTCCAGGGATGATGAATCAGATGTGCAGGAAGCTCCAGGGATGATGAATCAGATGAGCAGGAAGCTCCAGGGATGATGAATCAGATGAGCAGGAAGCTCCAGGGATGATGAATCAGATGTGCAGGATAACACACCTTCTCTTAAAGAGCAGCTGCAGTAAAACCTGGCCTCCTTGCTGTTAAAATTACAATCACTTCTTCATGTGTCACAAAACCTGGCCTCCTTGCTGTTAAAATTACAATCACTTCTTCATGTGTCACAAAAACCTGGCCTCCTTGCTGTTAAAATTACAATCACTT
>NW_024605996.1:0-6307 GCF_018296145.1 Oncorhynchus tshawytscha | reverse complement strand
GACAATGCTAAAACAGGCTGTGACCATGTTAAAACAAGCTTTGAGCATGAGAAAACAGAAGGTGACCATGATAAAACAGGTGCTGACCATGTTAAAACAGGTGTTGAGCATGTAACAGGTGCTGACCATGTTAAAACAGGTGGTGACCATGCTAAAACAGGTGCTGACCATGTTAAAACAGGTGGTGAACATGTAACAGGTGGTGACCATGTTAAAACAGGTGGTGACCATGTTAAAACAGGTGTTGAGCATGTAACAGGTGCTGACCTTGTTAAAACAGGTGGTGACCATGTTAAAACAGGCACTGACCATGTTATAACAGGCGCTGACCATGAAATAACAGGCCTTCCTTTGACACCGCCTGGTGTAGAGGTCCTGGATGGCAGGCAGCTTAGCCCCTGTGATGTACTGGGTCGTACGCACTACCCTCTGTAGTGCCTTGTGGTCGGAGGCTGAGCAGTTGCTGTACCAGGCAGTGATGCAACCAGTCAGGATGCGCTTGATGTTGCAGCTGTAGAACATATTGAGGATCTGAGGACCCATGCCAAATCTTGTTAGTTTCCTGAGGGAGAATAGGCTTTGTCGTGCCCTCTTCACGACTGTCTTGGGGTGTTTGGACAATTCTAGTTTGTTGGTGATGTGGACGCCAAGGAACTTGAAGCCCTCAACCTGCTCCACTACAGCCCCGTCGATGAGAATGGGGGCCTGCTCGGTCCTCCTTTTCCTATAGTCCACAATCATCTCCTCAGTCTTGGTTACGTTGAGGGATAACTTGTTATTCTGGCACCACCCGGCCAGTTCTCTGACCTCCTCCCTATAGGCTGTCTCGTCGTTGATCAGGCATACCACTGTTGTGTAGTCTGAAAACTTAATGTCGGTGTTGGAGTCGTGCCTGGCCATGCAGTCGTGGGTGAACAGGGAGTATAGGAGGGGACTGAGCACACACCCTTGGGGGTTCCAGTGTTGAGGATCAGCGTGGCAGATGTGTTGCTACCTACCCTCACCACCAGGGGCGGCCCATCAGGAAGCCCAGGATCCAGTTGCAGAGGGAGGTGTTTAGTCCCAGGATCCTTAGCTTAGTGATGAGCTTTGAGGGAACTATGGTGTTGAACGCTGAGCTGTAGTCAATGAATAGCATTCTCACATAGGTGTTCATTTTGTCCAGGTTGGAAAAGGCAGTGTGGAGTGCAATAGAGATTGCATCATCTGTGCATCTGTTTGGGTGGAGTACAAATTGAGAGCTACGGGTCTGTAGTCATTTAGGCAGGTTGTCTTCAAGTTCTTGGGCACAGGGACTATGGTGGTCTGCTTGAACCATGTTGGTATTACAGACTCAATCAGGGTTATGTTGAAAATGTCAGTGAAGACACATGCCAGTTGGTCAGCACATGCCCCGAGCACACGTCCTGGTAATCCATCTGGCCCCGCAGCCTTGTCTATGTTAAAACAGGTGGTGACCATGTTAAAACAGGTGCCGACCATGTTAAAACAGTTCCATGTTAAAACAGGCGCTGAAAATGTGAAAACAGGTGGTGACCATGTTAAAACAGGTCCATGTTAAAACAGGTGGTGACCATGTTAAATCAGGTAGTGACCATGTTAAAACAGGTGGTGACCATGTCAAACAGGTGCTGACCATGTTAAAACAGGTGTTGAGCATGTAACAGGTGCTGACCTTGTTAAAACAGGTGGTGACCATGTTAAAACAGGCACTGACCATGTTATAACAGGCGCTGACCATGAAATAACAGGCCTTCCTTTGACACCGCCTGGTGTAGAGGTCCTGGATGGCAGGCAGCTTAGCCCCTGTGATGTACTGGGTCGTACGCACTACCCTCTGTAGTGCCTTGTGGTCGGAGGCTGAGCAGTTGCTGTACCAGGCAGTGATGCAACCAGTCAGGATGCGCTTGATGTTGCAGCTGTAGAACATATTGAGGATCTGAGGACCCATGCCAAATCTTGTTAGTTTCCTGAGGGAGAATAGGCTTTGTCGTGCCCTCTTCACGACTGTCTTGGGGTGTTTGGACAATTCTAGTTTGTTGGTGATGTGGACGCCAAGGAACTTGAAGCTCTCAACCTGCTCTACTACAGCCCCGTCGATGAGAATGGGGGCCTGCTCGGTCCTCCTTTTCCTATAGTCCACAATCATCTCCTCAGTCTTGGTTACGTTGAGGGATAACTTGTTATTCTGGCACCACCCGGCCAGTTCTCTGACCTCCTCCCTATAGGCTGTCTCGTCGTTGATCAGGCATACCACTGTTTTGTAGTCTGAAAACTTAATGTCGGTGTTGGAGTCGTGCCTGGCCATGCAGTCGTGGGTGAACAGGGAGTATAGGAGGGGACTGAGCACACACCCTTGGGGGTTCCAGTGTTGAGGATCAGCGTGGCAGATGTGTTGCTACCTACCCTCACCACCAGGGGCGGCCCATCAGGAAGCCCAGGATCCAGTTGCAGAGGGAGGTGTTTAGTCCCAGGATCCTTAGCTTAGTGATGAGCTTTGAGGGAACTATGGTGTTGAACGCTGAGCTGTAGTCAATGAATAGCATTCTCACATAGGTGTTCCTTTTGTCCAGGTTGGAAAAGGCAGTGTGGAGTGCAATAGAGATTGCATCATCTGTGCATCTGTTTGAGTGGAGTACAAATTGAGAGCTACGGGTCTGTAGTCATTTAGGCAGGTTGTCTTCAAGTTCTTGGGCACAGGGACTATGGTGGTCTGCTTGAACCATGTTGGTATTACAGACTCAATCAGGGTTATGTTGAAAATGTCAGTGAAGACACATGCCAGTTGGTCAGCACATGCCCCGAGCACACGTCCTGGTAATCCATCTGGCCCCGCAGCCTTGTCTATGTTAAAACAGGTGGTGACCATGTTAAAACAGGTGCCGACCATGTTAAAACAGTTCCATGTTAAAACAGGCGCTGACCATGTTAAAACAGGTGGTGACCATGTTAAAACAGGTCCATGTTAAAACAGGTGGTGACCATGTTAAAACAGGTCCATGTTAAAACAGGTGGTGACCATGTTAAAACAGGTGGTGACCATGTTAAAACAGGTGGTGACCATGTTAAAACAGGTGATGACCATGTTAAAACAGGCGGTGACCATGTTAAAACAGGGGCGGCGACCATGTTAAAACAGGCGGTGACCATGTTAAAACAGGTGGTGCCCATGTTAAAACAGGTGGTGACCATGTTAAAACAGGTTCTGACCATGTCAAAACAGGAAGTGACCATGTTAAAACAGGAGCTGACCATGTTAAACAAGCATTGACCTTGTTAAACAAGCAAAGGCCATGTTAAATCAGGCTGTGACCATGTTAAACAGGTTCTGACCATGTTAAAACAGGTGATGACCATGTTAAAACAGGCCCACGCTAAAACAGACGGTGACCATGTTAAAACAGATGCTGACCATGTTAAAACAGATACTGACCCTGTTAAAACAGGTGGTGACCATGTTAAAACAGGTGGTGACCACGTTAAAACAGGTGCTGACCATGTTAAAACAGGCGGTGACCATGTTAAAAGAGGTGGTGACCATGTTAAAACAGGTGGCGACCATGTTAAAACAGGTGCTGACCATGTAAAACAGGTCCATGTTAAACAGGTGCTGACCATGATAAAACAAGAGCTGACCATGTTAAGACAGATGCTGACCATGTTAAACAGGTGCCGACCATGTTAAATCAGGTGCTGACAATGTTAAATTAGGTGCTGACCATGTTAAAACAGGAGCTGACCATGTTAAGACAGGTGCTGACCATGTTAAACAGGTGCTGACCATGTTAAATCAGGTGGTGTCCATGTTAAATCAGGCGGTGACAATGTTAAAACAGGAGCTGACCATGTTAAAATAGGTGGTGACCAGGTTAAAACATATGGTGACCATGTTAAAACAGGAGAGGACCATGTTAAGACAGCTGCTGACCATGTTAAACAGGTGCTGACCATGTTAAACCAGGTGGTGACCATGTTAAAACAGGAGCTGACCATGTTAAAACAGGTGGTGACCATGTTAAAACAGGTCCATGTTAAAACAGGCGTTGACCATGTTAAAACAGGTCCTTGTTAAAACAGGTCCATGTTTAAACAGGTCCATGTTTAAACAGGTAGTGACCATGTTAAAACAGGTGGTGACCATGTTAAAACAGGTGGTGACCATGTTAAAACAGGTCCATGTTAAAACAGGTCCATGTTTAAACAGGTAGTGACCATGTTAAAACAGGCGGTGACCATGTTAAAACAGACCAATGTTAAAACAGGTGCTGACCATGTTAAAGCAGGTGGTGACCATGTTAAAATGTGCAGCCTCTATCTATAAATGATACTGATGTTTGATGATGTCATATTCTGTCTGCTCTGGTGAGCGTCTCACCTCGGTCTCGTCGCAGACGGAGAAAGTGAAACTCTGGAGGATCTCGACCATGGCCAGTTTGATCATGATCAGGGCGAAACGCATCCCGATACAGTTCCTGGGCCCCGCCCCAAATGGCATGTACGTGTATGGATCAATAGACTCCTTGTTCTCCTTACTGAACCTGGACAGGGGAGGGCAGACACATTACACATGGTATTGTAGTTGATTTGTGGTTGTGGTTCAGACACATTAAACATTGTGTTGTAGTTGATTTGTGGTTGTGGTTCACACATTAACATTGTGTTGTAGTTGAATTGTGGTGGGGTTCCCGACACAACATGCACTACAGTATTGTAATGCACTGTAGTTGTGGTTAGCAAAATGAAAAAAATGCAATTGTTTTTTTTGTGTTTTGTTTTGGTTGAATTATGGTTGTACTGTGGTTGTATTATGGTTGTGTTATGTTTGGATTGTGGTTACGGTGCGGTCCAGTACCTCTCTGGTTTGAACTCCTCAGGGTCGGACCAGATCTCTGGGTCACGGTGGAGGGTCCACGTGGGAACCAGGACAATGCAGTCTTTGGGGATGACGATGCCGTTGATCTCCACTGTCTTCTTGGCGACCCTCTCCAGTCGCAGCATGACGGGGTACAGTCTCAGAGACTCGTTCAACACACAGTCCAAATAGTCCATCTGCATCAGAGCTTCGTACTGGATTGGAGCCTGCACCATGGTTACACACACATCAGTACCTCACCCCATCTGACACCGGAAATACACACACATCAGTACCTCACCCCATCTGACACCCACAGTATCTACCTCCTCCTGCAGTTTGGTCATGGTGTGGGGGTTACCTTGTTGGGGAACACAGTATCTAACTCCTCCTGTAGTTTTGTCATGGTGTGGGGGTTACCTTGTTGGGGAACACAGTATCTATCTCCTCCTGTAGTTTGGTCATGGTGTGGAGGTTACCTTGTTGTGGAACACAGTATCTATCTCCTCCTGCAGTTTGGTCAAGGTGTGGGGTTTTACCTTGTTGGGGAACACAGTATCTATCTCCTCCTGCAGTTTGGTCATGGTGTGGGGGTTACCTTGTTGGGGAACACAGTATCTATCTCCTCCTGCAGTTTGGTCATGGTGTGGGGGGTTACCTTGTTGGGGAACACAGTATCTATCTCCTCCTGCAGTTTGGTCATGGTGTGGGGGTTACCTTGTTGGGGAACACAGTATCTACCTCCTCCTGCAATTTGGTCATGGTGTGGGGGTTACCTTGTTGGGGAACACAGTATCTATCTCCTCCTGCAGTTTGGTCAAGGTGTGGGGGTTACCTTGTTGGGGACCACAGTATCTACAGTGCCTTGCGAAAGTATTCTGCCCCTTGAACTTTTTTTTTCAAAAAAGTTTGAAATATCAATAAATGTCGTTCCACTTCATGATTGTGTCCCACTTGTTGTTGCTTCACAAAAAAATACAGTTTTATATCTTTATGTTTGAAGCCTGAAATGTGGCAAAGGTCGCAAAGTTGAAGGGGGCGAATACATTCGCAAGGCACTGTATCTCCTCCTGCAGTTTGGTCATGGTGTGGGGGTTACCTTGTTGGGGAACACAGTATCTATCTCCTCCTGCAGTTTGGTCAAGGTGTGGGGTTACCTTGTTGGGGACCACAGTATCTACAGTGCCTTGCGAAAGTATTCTGCCCCCTTGAACTTTTTTTTCAAAAAAGTTTGAAATATCCAATAAATGTCGTTCCACTTCATGATTGTGTCCCACTTGTTGTTGATTCTTCACAAAAATACAGTTTTATATCTTTATGTTTGAAGCCTGAAATGTGGCAAAAGGTCGCAAAGTTCAAGGGGGCGAATACATTCGCAAGGCACTGTATCTCCTCCTGCAGTTTGGTCATGGTGTGGGGGTTTACCTTGTTGGGGAACACAGTATCTATCTCCTC
>NW_024605995.1:0-6307 GCF_018296145.1 Oncorhynchus tshawytscha | reverse complement strand
CCCAACACGGACCAAGCGGCGTGGTAAACAGCAGCGACGACAGCAGCAGCAGCAGCAGCAACAACAGCGACCAGCATCACAGGACTACACAACTTGGGAGGAGATAGACAGGTGGGCGGTCGACCCAGGGAGAGTGCCGGAGCCCGCCTGGGATTCAATGGAGCAGTGCAAGGAGGGTTACAGGAGGATGAGGTTGGCGAAGCCAGCACGGCAGTGCGACAGGTACGAGAGGCAGCCCCCAAAATTTTTTTGGGGGGGGCAGACGAGGTGTGGTACTAAGCCAGGTAGCAGACCTGAGCTCACTCCTCGTGCTTATGATAAGCAGCGCATTACTGGTCAGGCACCGTGTTATGCGGTTAAGCGCACGGTGTCGCCAGTGCGTGCCCATAGCCCGGTGCGCTATAGGGCAGCCCCCCGAAAGTGCCATGCGAGTGTGGGCATTGAGCCAGGGCGTATGGTGCCTGCTCAGCGGGTCTGGTCGCCGGTACGCAGTTTTGGTCCAGGTTATCCTGCGCCGGCTCTGCGTGCTGTGTCTCCGGGGCGCTGGGAGGGTGCAGTGCGTCCTCTGCCTGCGCTCCGCTCGTGTCGGGCAAATGTGGGAGTGGAGCCTAAGGGAGAGGTGCGTGTAGTAAGCACTAGATCTCCCGTGCTTACCCACAGCCCGGTTCAACCTGTGCCTGCACTCTGGAGGGTCCGGGCTAGAGTAGTTGTCCAGCCTGGGGAAGTGGTGCCAAGGTTGCGCACCAGAGCTCCAGTGCTCCCCACAGCCCGGTCCTTCAGGTGCCTCCTAACACCAAGCCTCCTGAAGGTCTCCCCAGCCTGGTGGTTCCTGTGGCAGCCCCACGCACCAGGCTGTCTCTCTGTCTCCTCCCTGCCGGAGCCTCCCGCCTGTCCGGCGCCGCTGCCGGAGCCCCCGCCTGTCCGGCGCCGCTGCCGGAGCCCCCCCGCCTGTCCGGCGCCGCTGCCGGAGCCCCCCGCCTGTTCGGCGCCGCTGCCGGAGCCCCCGCCTGTCCGGCGCCGCTGCCGGAGCCCCCGCCTGTCCGGCGCAGCTGCCCCTCTGTCCCGAGCAGCTGCCCCTCTGTCCCGAGCAGCTGCCCCTCTGTCCCGAGCAGCTGCCCCTCTGTCCCGAGCAGCTGCCCCTCTGTCCCGAGCAGCTGCCCTCTGTCCCGAGCAGCTGCCCCTCTGTCCCGAGCAGCTGCCCCTCTGTCCCGAGCAGCTGCCCCTCTGTCCCGAGCAGCTGCCCCTCTGTCCCGAGCAGCTGCCCCACCTCTGTCCAGTGGGGTCATTGAGAAGGGTGGCCATGGTGAGAAAGCCACGGAGGCGGACAATAAGGCGGACTAAGACAATGGTGAGGTGGGGTCCGCGTCCCGCGCCAGAGCCGCCACCGCGGACAGACGCCCACCCAGACCCTCCCCTATAGGTCAAGGTTTTGCGGCCGGAGTCCGCACCTTTGGGGGGGGGGTACTGTCACGTTCTGACCTTTATTTCCTTTGTTTTGTATTTATTTAGTATGGGCAGGGCGTGAGTTGGGTGGGCAGTCTGTTTGTGTTTCTATAATTTGGGTATTTCTATGTTTCAGCCTAGTATGGTTCTCAATCAGAGGCAGGTGTCATTAGTTGTCTCTGATTGAGAATCATACTTAGGTAGCCTGGGTTTCACTGTGTGTTTGTGGGTTTTTGTTCCTGTCTCTGTCTTTGCACCAGATAGGACTGTTTAGGGTTTCACACGTTCCATGTTTATTGTTTTGTAGTGTTCATGTGTACATTTACATATTAAAAGAACCATGGACACTTACCACGCCGCATATTGGTCCTCTGATCCTTTTCGCCTCTCCTCTTCGGAAGAAGAGGAGGAAATCCTTGACAAGATGTAAAAAACACCTTATGGAACAGCGGAGACTGAAGCAACACAAACATTGGCACAGACACTTGCATACACACGATAACATACGCACTATACATACACATGGATTTAGTACTGTAGATATGTGGTAGTGGTGGAATAGGGGCCTGAGGGCACACAGTGTGTTGTGAAATCTGTGAATGTATTGTAATGTTTTAAAATGGTATAAACTGCCTTAATTTTGCCGGACACCAGGAAGAGTAGCTGCTGCTTTGGCAGCAGCTAATGGGGATCCATAATAAACCCCAGGAAGAGTAGCGGCTGCTTTGGCAGCAGCTAATGGGGATCCATAATAAACCCCAGGAAGAGTAGCGGCTGCTTTGGCAGCAGCTAATGGGGATCCATAATAAACCCCAGGAAGAGTAGCTGCTGCTTTGGCAGGATCTAATGGGGATCCATAATAAACACAAATACCCTCTCTGTTCCCTCTTTGTATTCTAAACCTCTGGCATGTTCAGGATCTGAATCTACAAGCGTCCTGACTTTGCCGGTCAGATGGAGTTCAGCGAAGCCAAGCCTAACCTCCCCGAGCGCTGGCGTCACCGCGAGGTGCACTGGGTGTTCTACGAGCACCCCAATTACCGCGGCCGCTGGAGAGGTGCTGGAGAGGGCAGAGTACCACCGCTTCACCGAGTGGAACGCCATGCACCCTAAAGTGGGGTCCATCCGCCACGTTCAGAACTTTTAGAGTTGCCTCACTACATGCCTGTCAATAATCATAACTTATTTCACATTTATTAATACAAGTAAAACATTGTCTTCAAATGATAGATGAACCTCTGTCCAACTAGGAATCCTCCAACTAGGAATCCTCCAACTAGTAATCCTCCAACTAGTAATCCTCCAACTAGTAATCCTCCAACTAGTAATCCTCCAACTAGTAATCCTCCAACTAGAAATCCTCCAACTAGTAATCCTCCAACTAGTAATCCTCCAACCAGGATTTCTGGATAATCTGGGAACTTTGTGAAAGTTTCAGAAAATATGCAACCATCTAATTTACCTTGCATACTCTCACCCACTAGCCTGGTCAAGCAGACTGACCACTGTGCTCACGTTTAGTTTGTCTTGAAGTTAAACAAAATGTGAGCTATCGCAAGATCAGTTTGGTTTCTCAAGGCTTCTCACCCACTTCCCCTCTTCTCAATCCACAGATCATCTTCTATGAGGACAAAAACTTCCAGGGTCACCACTTTGAATGCAGTAGCGATTGCCCTGAGCTGAGCTCCCACTTAAGCCGCTGCAACACCATCCGGGTGGAGAGTGGGAACTGGGTGCTGTATGAGAGGCCCAACTACCTGGGCTCTCAGTACATCCTGACCAGAGGGGAGTACCTTGACTACCAGAACTGGATGGGCTACAATAACATCAGGTCCTGCTGCATCATCTGCAATCTAAGTCCCACCCAGGAGGCCAAGGGTTTGGCTTCAAGACTTGGGGCCATGCCGGGCAGCGTTGGTTTGGTTTAATGCCAATAGAGAATGTAATTCTATTTATTTATTTTTTATCTCTCCCTACCTCTCTCTCAACCCTCCTCTCTCAATCACACAGAGGTTGGCACACACAAACTTGCGTGTTACAACATGTGTCCTGTGCAGCCGAACGGCAGTCTTATGAGGAGACTGAGAAATACACAGAAATAGTAGATAAGATCAATCAATGTTGCAGCAAAGCTAAGTTCACACAACTCAAAACCTAGAAAACACAGTTTCTTTGTTAGAGCTCTGGAAGACGCTTCTTGGAGAAAGAGTGTCAAGTGTCTTCCCCATATAAAATTCAAAAATAACTGCCACCGCTCAGTAGCCACATCATGTGGAACCAAACGTTGCATATCTCCACGTAGCATTTTCCCATAATAGCTCTACCCACTATCTCATCAATCATACTGTACAACCAAATGACCTGAATATGCTGTATTGCATTCAATCAAATCCAGTAACCAGGTATTGGAAGAAAACATAACATATGATTCATACTGTAGCCTAGTGTCATGTCCTGACCTTAGTTCCTTTTTTATGTCTCTATTTTTGGTTTGGTCAGGGCGTGAGCATTCTATGTTTTGTATTTCTGTGTTTGGCCTGGTATGGTTCCCAATCAGAGTCAGCTGTCTATCGTTGTCTCTGATTGAGAACCATACTTAGGTAGCCTGTTCCCACCTGTGTTAGTGGGTAGTTGTTTTCGGTTTTGTGTCTTCACCTTACAGAACTGTTTTGTTTCGTTCATGCTCTCTTTGTTCTTTTTTGGTTATTGCAGTGTTCAGTTTATTTATTAAAATTAACATGGACACTTACCACGCTGCGTTTTGGTCTGATCCTTCCTATTACTCATCCGAGGAGGACAACGAGCGTTACACCTAGTGGATTACGTATATCCAAATGTGAAATTTAATCTAGATATGCAATGCCTTAAAACAGTTAAAGTTATGAGCATGGGTATATACATAGTCATGACTACATGGAACTCTATTCCACATCAAGTAACTGACGCAAGCAGTAAAATTAGATGTGTCACGTTCTGACCTTTATTTCCTTTGTTTTGTATTTATTTAGTATGGTCAGGGCGTGAGTTGGGTGGGCAGTCTATGTTTGTTTTTCTATAATTTGGGTATTTCTATGTTTCGGCCTAGTATGGTTCTCAATCAGAGGCAGGTGTCATTAGTTGTCTCTGATTGAGAATCATACTTAGGTAGCCTGGGTTTCACTGTGTGTTTGTTCCCGTCTCTGTCTTTGCACCAGATAGGATTGTTTAGGGTTTCACACGTTCCATGTTTATTGTTTTGTAGTGTTCATGTGTACATTTACATATTAAAAGAACCATGGACACTTACCACGCCGCATATTGGTCCTCTGATCCTTTTCGCCTCTCCTCTTCAGAAGAAGAGGAGGAAATCCTTGACAGAAACACCCACCCAACACGGACCAAGCGGCGTGGTAAACAGCAGCGACGACAGCAGCAGCAGCAGCAACAACAGCGGCCAGCATCACAGGACTACACAACTTGGGAGGAGATAGACAGGTGGGCGGTCGACCCAGGGAGAGTGCCGGAGCCCGCCTGGGATTCAATGGAGCAGTGCAAGGAGGGTTACAGGAGGATGAGGTTGGCGAAGCCAGCACGGCAGTGCGACAGGTACGAGAGGCAGCCCCCCCAAAAAATTTTTTGGGGGGCAGACGAGGTGTGGTACTAAGCCAGGTAGCAGAACTGAGCTCACTCCTCGTGCTTATGATAAGCAGCGCATTTCTGGTCAGGCACCGTGTTATGCGGTTAAGCGCACGGTGTCGCCAGTGCGTGCCCATAGCCCGGTGCGCTATAGGGCAGCCCCCCGAAAGTGCCATGCGAGTGTGGGCATTGAGCCAGGGCGTATGGTGCCTGCTCAGCGGGTCTGGTCGCCGGTACGCAGTTTTGGTCCAGGTTATCCTGCGCTGGCTCTGCGTGCTGTGTCTCCGGGCGCTGGGAGGGTGCAGTGCGTCCTCTGCCTGCGCTCCGCTCGTGTCGGGCAAATGTGGGAGTGGAGCCTAAGGGAGAGGTGCGTGTAGTAAGCACTAGATCTCCCGTGCTTACCCACAGCCCGGTTCAACCTGTGCCGTCACTCTGGAGGGTCCGGGCTAGAGTAGTTGTCCAGCCTGGGGAAGTGGTGCCAAGGTTGCGCACCAGAGCTCCAGTGCTCCCCCACAGCCCGGTCCTTCAGGTGCCTCCTAACACCAAGCCTCCTGAAGGTCTCCCCAGCCTGGTGGTTCCTGTGGCAGCCCCACGCACCAGGCTGTCTCTCTGTCTCCTCCCTGCCGGAGCCTCCCGCCTGTCCGGCGCCGCTGCCGGAGCCTCCCGCCTGTCCGGCGCCGCTGCCGGAGCCTCCCGCCTGTCCGGCGCCGCTGCCGGAGCCTCCCGCCTGTCCGGCGCCGCTGCCGGAGCCCCCGCCTGTCCGGCGCCGCTGCCGGAACCCCCCGCCTGTCCGGCGCAGCCCCCCGCCTGTCCGGCGCAGCTGCCCCTCTGTCCCGAGCAGCTGCCCTCTGTCCCGAGCAGCTGCCCCTCTGTCCCGAGCAGCTGCCCCTCTGTCCCGAGCAGCTGCCCCTCTGTCCCGAGCAGCTGCCCCTCTGTCCCGAGCAGCTGCCCCTCTGTCCCGAGCAGCTGCCCCTCTGTCCCGAGCAGCTGCCCCTCTGTCCCGAGCAGCTGCCCCTCTGTCCCGAGCAGCTGCCCCTCTGTCCAGTGGGGTCATTGAGAAGGGTGGCCATGGTGAGAAAGCATGGTGAGGTGGGGTCCGCGTCCCGCGCCAGAGCCGCCACCGCGGACAGACGCCCACCCAGACCCTCCCCTATAGGTCAAGGTTTTGCGGCCGGAGTCCGCACCTTTGGGGGGGGGTACTGTCACGTTCTGACCTTTATTTCCTTTGTTTTGTATTTATTTAGTATGG
>NW_024605994.1:0-6303 GCF_018296145.1 Oncorhynchus tshawytscha | reverse complement strand
ACACTTAATAGAAAATGACTCAAGTAAGTCACCCAGTAAAATACTACTTGAGTAAAAGTCTAAAAGTATTTGGTTTTAAATATACTTAAGTATCAAAATCGAATGTAATTGCTAAAATATACTTGAATATCAAAAGTAAAAGTAAAAGTAGAAATAATTTCAAATTCCTTATATTAAGACAACTAGACGGCACCATTTTCTTTGCCAGGGCACACTCCAACCCTCTGAAATAATTTATAAACAAAGCATGAGTGTTTAGTGAGACCGCCAGATCTGAGGCAGTAGGGACGACCAGGGATGTTCTCTTGATAGGAATTGGAGCATTTTTCTGTCCTGATAAGCATTGAAAATGTAACGAGGTTTTTGGGTGTCAGGAAAATGTATGGAGTAAAAAGTACATACTTTTGGGGGAATGTAGTGAGGTAAAAATAAAAGTTGTCAAAAATATAAATAGTAAAGTTAAGTAGAGACACCACAAAAACCTACTTAAGTAGTACTTTAAAGTATTTACACCACTGGTTGTGGGAACAGTCTGGTGGGAACATTGTGGGGACATCACAAAAGATATGTTCCCAAAACACAAATACTGTCCAGTTGTGCGGACGATTATACAATGTTTCTTTAAGGGTGCAAAAACATTCACCTAGTATTACAGGAACGTTATTTTAGGTTTAACATAATATTCTATTGATGTTCACACAATATACACTTTGTCTTTGAGTTCTTCATAACATTTAGACAATGTTATATTGAAGTTTTAAATAATATTACCACAACATTCTCAGCATGCAAGTGTAGCTCCTTAAAGCAGCTTGGAATACAGTACATTCACATGATGTTTCTTTCCTTTGAGGATATAAGGGTATAAGGCGAGACCCAGATGCAGACACAGGAGGCAGATGGTTAGAGTCCAGATGTTTATTAACAATCCAAAATGGGTAGGCAAGAGAATGGTTGTGGACAGGCAAAAGGTCAAACCAGTTCAGAGTTCCAGAGGTAGAGAATGGCAGGCAGGCTCGAAGTCAGGGCAGGCGGGAATGGAGTCCAGAAAAACACAAGCATATTTTTTACACTTTATATGTTGATAATCTGCATCACCAGGGGATATATGTGGCCTTGTGTTTTTTTCAGTCAAATATGTCAACCAGGACACAGACGACAGAAAAGTTATACCTTGGTGGCTCAGAGTGTTAATTATGTGGCTGGTTCAACCCCACATATTCTGTAACCATGCTTCTTTAGAAAAAATGGGATATTGTGGTACAGCTATACTCTACTAAAAGAGAGGATGACTATTTAGGCAAACTGTAAATATTGTGTAAAAATGTACTGTTCAACTTCAAAAAACACACCCAATATAATTCCTACTTTGAGATGCTTTGATATGGTCCCCTCTGCCTTATTTTTCATGATCTGAAAAGCCAAAGTGATCATCGATCAGCACCAATGATTTACATATACATTGGACAACGGTAATGGGCACCGTGTTGAAGCCACCGTGCATCCATCTTGGCACTCACGCACCATCGCAAAAATATTTTGTCAACTTTAGAAATTCATTGATTAATGAGATTACTAATGTCACTGTATCCAGTACAACAACAAAAAATACTTAAATACATGTCATTTTGTCCTTGAAACATTTAATTGAAATACGCTAGATGTCATGATTGTCATAAAGGACGGACCAAGACGCAGCGTGAGTTGAGTTCCACATCTTTATTTAAAGTGCAACTTAAACAAAAAAAAAAAAACAAACGTGAACTACGTGGTGCTGAATGCACTCACACAAAACAATATCCGACAAACGCAGGTGGGAAAAAGGGCTACCTAACTATGAACCCCAATTAGAGGTAACGATTACCAGCTGCCTCTAATTGGGAACCATACAAACCACCAACATAGAAATACAAACGCTAGAAACCCCTTAGTCACACTCTGACCTATACACCATAGAGAACCCAGAGGGCTCTCTATGGTTAGGGCGTGACACTAGAATTCCATTAATTCCTATGGAGAACTTATCCTACTGGGGAGTGGCAATATAGCTGACCAGGGGCTTCAAAGCCCCTCAATAGCCAATACAGTGCCTTTCAAAAGTATTCATCCCCCTTGGAGTTTTTCCCATTTTGTAGCATTACAGCCTGTAATTTAAATTTATTTTAATTTGGAGTTCATGTAATGGACATACACAAAATAGTCCAAATTGGTGAAGTGAAATGAAAAAAAAAAAAAACTTTACGGAAAAGATTATGCTATGAAGCCCCTAAATAAGATCTGGTGCAACCAATTATTAGTTAAATAAAGTCCACCTGTGCACAATCTAAATGTCACATGATCTCAGTATATTTACACCTGTTCTGAAAGGCCCCAGAGTCTGCAATACCACTAAGCAAGTGGCACCACCAAGCAAGTGGCACCATGAAGACCAAGGAGCTCTCCAAACAGGTTGGGACAAAGTTGTGGAGAAGTACAGATCAGGGTTGGGTTATAAAAACATATCAGATACTTTGAACACCCCACGGAGCACCATTAAATCCATTATTAATAATGGAAAGAATATGACACCACAACAAACCTGCCAAGAGAGGGCCGCCCACCAAAACTCACAGACCAGGCAAGGAGGGCATTAACCAGAGAGGCAACAAAAAGACCAAAGATAACCCTGAAGGAGCTGCAAAGCTCTGCAGCGGAGATTGGAGTATCTGTCCATAGGACCATTTTAAGCCGTACACTCCAAAGAGCGGGCTTTACGGAAGAGTGACCAGAAAAAAGCCAATTTTGAAAGAAAAAATAAGCAAAGACGTTTGGTGTTCGCCAAAAGGCATGTGGGAGTCACCCCAAACATATGGAAGAATGTACTCTGATCGGATGAGACTAAATTGAGCTTTTTGGCCATCAAGGAAAACACTATGTCTGGCGCAAACCCAACTACTCTCATCACCCCGAGAATACCATCCCCACAGTGAAGCATGGTGATGGCAGCATCATGCTGTGGGAATGTTTTTAATCGGCAGGGACTGGGAAACTGGTCAGGATTTAAGGAATGATGGATGGCCTGTTTCAGTCTTCCAGAGATTTGAGACTGGGACGGAGGTTCACCTTCCAGCAGGAAATGACCCTAAGCATACTGCTAAAGCAACACTCGAGTGGTTTTAGGGGAAACATTTATGGCCTAGTCAAAGCCCAGACCTCACTCCAATTGAGAATCTGTGGTATGACTTAAAGATTGCTGTACACCATCCAACTTAAAAGAGCTGGAGCAGTTTTGCCTTGAAGAATAGGTAAAAATTCCAGTGACTAGATGTACCAAGCTTGCAGAGACATACCCAAAGACACTTGCAGCTGTAATTGCTGCAAAAGGTGGCTCTACAAAGTATTGACTTTGGGGGAGGTGAATAGTTACGCATGCTCAGGTTTTCTCTTTTTCTTGTTTGTTTCACAAAAAAATATTTTGCATCTTCAAAGTGTTGTGTAAATCAAATGATACAAACCCTCCAAAAATCTATTTTAATTCCAGGTTGTAAGGCAACAAAATAGGAAAAATGCCAAGGGAGTGAATAATTTCGCAAGCCACTGTACATGGTATCAGCAATCCAGGGTTTATCTACAGTGCATTCAGAAAGTTTTCAGACCCCTTACTTTTTCCACATTTTCTTCATTACAGCCTCATTCTAAAATGTATCAAATATTTTTTTCCCTCATCAATCTACACACAACGCCTCACAATGACAAACCAAAAACAGGTTTTGAGACATTTTACATTTAAAATGTAAATGTATTAAAACATGTTAACTGAAATATCACATTTACTCAGGACTTTATTGAAGCACCTTTGGCAGTGATTACAGCCTTAGATCTTCTTGGGTATGATGCTACAAGCTTGGCACACCTGTATTTGGGGAGTTTCTCCCATTCTTTTATGAAGATCCTCTCAAGCTCTGTCAGGTTGGATGGGGAGCGTCACTGCACAGCAATTTTCAAAAGGCATGTGGGATCCTGAATAGTCTCCCAGTCACTTCAGCTGAAAAACATCCCCACAGCATGATGCTGCCACCACCATGCTTCACCGTAGGAATGGTGCCTGGTTTCTTTCAGACGTGATGCATGGCTTTCAGGCCAAAGAGTTCAACCTTGGTTTTATCAGACCAGAGAATCCTGTTTCTCATTGTCTGAGAGTCATTTAGGTGCATTTTTGGAAACTCCAAGTGGGCTGTCTTGTTTCTTTTACTGAGGAGTGTATTCCGTCTAGCAACTCATAAATGCTTGATTGGTGGAGTGCTGCAGAGATGGTTGTCGTTCTGGAAGGTTCTCCCATCTCCTCAGAGGGACCATCGGGTTCTTGGTCACCTCCCTGACCAAGGCCCTCCTCCCTGATTGCTCAGTTTGGCTGGGCGGCCAGCTCTAGGAAGGGTCTTGGTGGTTCCAAACCTCTTCCATTTAAGAATGATGGAGGCCACTGTGTTCTTGGGGACCTTCAATGCTGCAGACATTTTTTTTTTTTGTTCCCTTCCCCAGATCTGTGCCTCAACACAATATTCTCTCTGAGCTTTATGGACAATTCTTTCGACCTCATTGTTTGGTTTTTGCTCTAACATGCATTGTCAGCTATGGAACCTTATATAGACAGGTGTGTGTGTGTGCCTTTCCAAGTCATGTACAATCAATTGAATTTACCACAGATGGGCTCCAATCAAGTTGTGGAACCATCTGAAGGATGATCAATGGAAACAGGATGCTCAATTTCGAGTTTCATAGCAGAGTCTGAATACATATGTAAATAAGGTATTTCTGTTTTATATTTTTAATAAATGTGCAAAAATGTCAAACATTTCTGAAGATAATAATAATTTTAAAAATCAATTTTAGAATAAGGCTGTAACGTAACAAAAAGTTGGAAAAGGTTAGGGGTCTGAACACTTTCCGAATGCCATGTAAATACAGTGCCTTGCGAAAGTATTCGGCCCCTTGAACTTTGCGACCTTTTGCCACATTTCAGGCTTCAAACATAAAGATATAAAACTGTATTTTTTTGTGAAGAATCAACAACAAGTGGGACACAATCATGAAGTGGAACGACATTTATTGGATATTTCAATTTTTTTTTTAACAAATCAAAAACTGAAAAATTGGGCGTGCAAAATTATTCAGCCCCTTAAGTTAATACATTGTAGCGTCAGCTTTGCTGCGATTACAGCTGTAAGTCGCTTGGGGTATGTCTCTATCAGTTTTGCACATCGAGAGATTGAAATGTTTTCCCATTCCTCCTTGCAAAACAGCTCGAGCTCAGTGAAGTTGGATGGAGAGCATTTGTGAACAGCAGTTTTCAGTTCTTTCCACAGATTCTCGATTGGATTCAGGTCTGGACTTTGACTTGGCCATTCTAACACCTGGATATGTTTATTTTTGAACCATTCCATTGTAGATTTTTCTTTATGTTTTGGATCATTGTCTTGTTGGAAGACAAATCTCGATCCCAGTCTCAGGTCTTTTGCAGACTCAATCAGGTTTTCTTCCAGAATGGTCCTGTATTTGGCTCCATCCATCTTCCCATCAATTTTAACCATCTTCCCTGTCCCTGCTGAAGAAAAGCAGGCCCAAACCATGATGCTGCCACCACCATGTTTGACAGTGGGGATGGTGTATTCAGGGTGATGAGCTGTGTTGCTTTTACGCCAAACATAACATTTTGCATTGTTGCCAAAAAGTTACATTTTGGTTTCATCTGACCAGAGCACCTTCTTCCACATGTTTGGTGTGTCTCCCAGGTGGCTTGTGGCAAACTTTAAACGGCACATTTTATGGATATCTTTAAGGAATGGCTTTCTTCTTGCCACTCTTCCATAAAGGCCAGATTTGTGCAATATACGACTGATTGTTGTCCTATGGACAGAGTCTCCCACCTCAGCTGTAGATCTCTGCAGTTCATCCAGAGTGATCATGGGCCTCTTGGCTGCATCTCTGATCAGTCTTCTCCTTGTATGAGCTGAAAGTTTAGAGGGACGGCCAGGTCTTGGTAGATTTGCAGTGGTCTGATACTCCTTCCATTTCAATATTATCGCTTGCACAGTGCTCCTTGGGATGTTTAAAGCTTGGGAAATCTTTTTGTATCCAAATCCGGCTTTAAACTTCTTCACAACAGTATCTCGGACCTGCCTGGTGTGTTCCTTGTTCTTCATGATGCTCTCTGCGCATTTAACGGCCCTCTGAGACTATCACAGTGCAGGTGCATTTATACGGAGACTTGATTACACACAGGTGGATTGTCTTTATCATCATTAGTCATTTATGTCAACATTGGAT
>NW_024605993.1:0-6302 GCF_018296145.1 Oncorhynchus tshawytscha | reverse complement strand
ACAGTAGCTCATTAGAGAGAGAGAGCGGGGGAGAGAGACGGAGAGACAGAGAGACAGAGGGCACGGAACACTAGGCACAGAATAAGCCACACTATCTATCTACTGAATGGTTGTGGCAATGACTCGAGCCTCTACATCGGGTCTAGTCTGGATGGAGGCCAACCAACCACAGACCTCCTCTAAAGAACATGAAAATATGACTTTCCCTCCCGGCAGGCAGCACAACATTACCCTGCATAAAACCCCCTCAGATTTCAGGCAGGGGGACATAAAGAACCAATGAAAAGATTACTTATTTATAAGAATGGTTGGAGGAGAGGAGGAAAGGCGAATCAGCAATGCCTGTGAGGATGGGATGGTGTGTGTTTTCTGATTAGTTGCATTGCGACCTGGTAGCTCTACTTTAATGGAAGGACTTAGTTCCAGAGGGGAGCAGAGTTGAAGAATATCTTCTATTTTGTTGCAGCCAGAATGGAGGCTTTTTTTTCTCTGTTGCGATGCTGGTAGCCAGCTGTCCGCTATCTAATTGGTGTTTTCCTGAATAACAGTGTGAACTTTTTCTTTATCGCCCAGCCTGGGCCAGAAAGCCCCAAAGTTACTCCTGTTTGGTCTGAAAAAACAATGGATGCCACGGAGCAAATGTCAGGCACTAATTCTCAGTTAATGAATTGGCAGGGAGAGCAGTGAAGGGCTTGCTCTCGTTCTGTCTGTCTGTCTGCCTGTCTGTCTGAGAGAGGAGAGGTCATGAGCAGATGAGTGCCTGCATTTTTCAGTATGTACTTTGTAAAAAATATAGATGTAGAGTTAGATAAACTTGGATTTTTTTTGTCAGGAACATATACAGGATGCTACCCTCTACAACATAACCTTCACTATGTCACCAGGACATATACAGGATGCTACCCTCTACAGCATAACCTCCACTATGTCACCAGGACATATACAGGATGCTACCCTCTACAACATAACCTCCACTATGTCACCAGGACATATACAGGATGCTACCCATACAGGATGCTACCCTCTACAACATAACCTCTACTATGTCACCAGGACATATACAGGATGCTACCCTCTACAACATAACCTCCACTATGTCACCAGGACATATACAGGATGCTACCCATACAGGATGCTACCCTCTACAACATAACCTCTACTATGTCACCAGGACATATACAGGATGCTACCCTCTACAACATAACCTCCACTATGTCACCAGGACATATGCATGGGATGCTACCCTCTACAACATAACCTTCACTATGTCACCAGGACATATACAGGATGCTACCCTCTGCTAACATAACCTCACTATGTCACCAGGACATATACAGGATGCCTACCCTCTACCAACACCAACTTATCCACTATGTCACTTGGGACATATACAGGATGCTACCCTCTACAACATAACCTTCACTGTCACCAGGTCATATACAGGATGCTACACCTCTACAACATAGCCTTCACTATGTCACTGGTCATATACAGGATGCTACCCTCTACAAACATAACCTTCACTATGTCACCAGGACATATACAGGATGCTACCCTCTACAACATAACCTCCACTATGTCACCAGGACATATACAGGATGCTACCCTCTTTCACAACATAACCTCCACTATGTCACCAGGACATATACAGGATGCTACCCATCTGCACCCTCTACATAACCTCTCACTATGTCACCAGGTCATATACAGGATGCTACCCTCTACAACATAACCTTCACTGTGTCACCAGGTCATATACAGGATGCTACCCTCTACAACATAACCTTCACTATGTCACCAGGACATATACAGGATGCTACCCTCTACAACATCCTTCAGCTATGTCACCAGGTCATATACAGGATGCTACCCTCTACAACATAACCTTCACTATGTCACCAGGACATATACAGGATGCTACCCTCTACAACATAACCTCCACTATGTCACCAGGACATATACAGAGGATGCTACCCTCTACAACATAACCTCCACTATGTCACCAGGACATATACAGGATGCTACCCTCTACAACATAACCTCCACTATGTCACCAGGACATATACAGGATGCTACCCTCTACAACATAACCTCCACTATGTCACCAGGACATATACAGGATGCTACCCATAATCTCTACAACATAACCTTCAATGCTATGTCACCAGGACATATACAGGATGCTACCCTCTACAACATAACCTTCACTATGTCACCAGGACATATACAGGATGCTACCCCACAACATAACCTCCACTATGTCACCAGGACATATACAGGATGCTACCCTCTACCATAACCTTCACTATGTCACCAGGGACATATACAGGATGCTACCCTCTACAACATAACCTTCACTATGTCACCAGGACATATACAGGATGCTACCTTCTTCAACATAACCTCCACTATGTCACCAGGACATATACAGGATGCTACCCTCTACAACATAACCTTCACTATGTCACCAGGACATATACAGGATGCTACCCTCTACAACATAACCTCCACTATGTCACCAGGACATATACAGGATGCTACCCTCTACAACATAACCTTCACTATGTCACCAGGACATATACAGGATGCTACCCTCTACAACATAACCTCCACTCCAAATCAAAACTCAAAACCTACACCCTGATTTTGGACGGAATTACAGAATCACCTGGAAGGCTTCCAACTATCAAAGATTTTTATTCCATAGTAAATGCTCTGGAAAACAACAGAAACCTGAAAACACCATCCAACCTGGAACTGAGTGAGTTGTAACATCTGAAGCTATGTTTTTTAAAAGCAAGATTAAATACATGACATTACTTTATAAGGACTGGTCTTTAAGTTAAGGAATATAAGCTTGATACCTTCAATTGCTTACTGGCGGTCCAAGTGAGGAGTGTCCAAGCGGCAATGGCAGTCTACTCCAACTAATGGAAGTGTCAAAGCCCAACAATGGCAGTCTACTCCAACTAAATGGAAGTGTCAAGAGCCAGCGCAATGGCAATTTCTCAACTAAATGAAGAGTGTCCAAAGCCCAGCTGTGGCATCTACTCTCCAACCAGTGAGGGTGTCAAGCCCAACAATGGCAGTCTACTCCAACTTAAATGAAGAGGTCAAAGCCCAGCAATGGCAGTCTACTCCAACTTAGGGTGAAGTGTCAAGCCCAGCAATGGCGGTCTACCAACCAAGTGAGGTGTCAAGCCTGCTGTGGTAGGCTACTCAACAAGTGAGAAGGTGTCAAGCCCAACAATGGCAGTCTACTCCAACAAATGAGAAAAGAGTGTCAAGCCTGTGTGATCTACTCCAACTAAATGGAGAGGTGTCAAGCAACAATGGCAGTCTACTCCAACCAAATGAAGAGGTGTCAAAGCCCAACAATGGCAGTCTACTCCAACTAAATGGAGAGGTGTCAAAGCCCAACAATGGCAGTCTCATCTCCAACCAAATGAAGAGGTGTCAAGCCCAACAATGGTAGTCTACTCCAACCAAGTGAGAGGTGTCAAAGCAATGAGTCTACTCCAACCAAGTGGGTGTCAGTCTGTGGCAGTCTCCAAACCAAGTGAGAGGTGTCAAAAAGCCCAACAATGGTAGTCTACTCCAACCAAGTGAAGGTGTCAAAGCCCAACAATGGCAGTCTACTCAACCAAATGAAGAGGTGTCAAAGCCCAACAATGGCAGTCTACACCAACCAAATGGAGAGGTGTCAAAGCCCAACAATGGCAGTCTACACCAACCAAATGGAGAGGTGTCAACCAAATCTACTCCAACCAAATGAAGGGCATTAGAAGCTGTATCCCGCTGTTCAGGGTAATTCAAATACAGTACTCTGTGTATGTAAAGAATGATAAGACAAGAAAAGAGCACAAATGAAGCTCCTTATGAACTATTATAAAAATGGGAACATCAGCAACCTCATGTTCTACACAGACCATCCCCTGGTATGGGACAGTGCTATATTGGCACACTACCCCTCTGTTAAGAGGGGCTGTACGAGGGGTGGAAACTCAGGATATGACAGCGAGGACTCTAATATAAATCTCTATAAGTCTGGAACAGTATTGGTCAAAGAGTTTCAGCTGGACTTTCACCTAATCAAAGAATTAGCTCAGCAGGAGAAGCTCTCCCTTGAGAAAGATACCCCCACCCCGAGTGGGTCAGACCAGACCTCTTCATTATATAACCCCACAGAGCAACCCCAAGTGGAAAGTCAACCTCCCAGCACAGAGTACTACTCCCTCATTGAAATGAAGGATACATTCATCCAGCTGGAGGTAAGACAGGTGGAGATGGAACAGCAGGTGAACACACTCCAGTCAGCACAGACAGCAGACAACAGTCCAGCACAACAACACCCCTTACCCAGACCCGGAGAGCTGAAGGTGGAGAGAGACATATCTGCACACTGGACTGTGGTGTGACAACTTCAACAGGAGAAAAATCAGGAGGAGGAGAACAGAGCACTAGAGGAGAGGATCAGACTGCTGGAGGAGAGCGTGAGGGGGATTGTGTGTGACAGAGAACAACCCACTAAAGAGCTGGCCTCCCCCGTAGAGAAGCCAGCAGAACAGCCCACCTCAGCTCCTGACCAAAGTCTTGACACCACAGCAAAACAGTCCACACCAGACCCGTACCACGTCGACATCACAGCGGGACAGACAAATGAAGAACCCCAAGCCCAGGGGATCTCACCTCCTTTGAGCACCTCCCTGTCAGCCACCCTGATAGCCCCCCTGAAACCTCCCTGTCAGCCCTCCTGACACCCCCTGTCAGCCACCCTGATAGCCCTCCTGACACCCCGCTGTCAGCCACCCTGATAGCCCTCCTGACACCCCCTGTCAGCCACCCTGATAGCCCTCCTGACACCTCCCTGTCAGCCACCCTGATAGCCCTCCTGACACCCCCTGTCAGCCACCCTGATAGCCCTCCTGAGCCACCCTCCCTCCTGACACCTCAGCCACCCTGATAGCCCTCCTGACACCTCCCTGTCAGCCACCCTGATAGCCCTCCTGACACCTCCCTGAGGACAGACACAAGACACAGATTGTACTCCATATGGTCTCAAATGGGAAGTATATACAAGAAAAACTTTTCCCCAAACACAGTGTGTCTAAACTCTGTTGTCCAAACACCCAGGCACCCTAGACCTTCTGTCTGAGGACCAACTAGGGTCACCCAGCCATATAATAATACACACAGGAACAAACAACCTGAGAGCACAGCAGGAAAGGGTGGCCACAGCACTCAAAGGAGTGATTGAAAAGCTTCTTCCACTTTCCCCAACGCACAAGTAGTTATATCCACCCTGCTACCACGAAAATACTTCCACCCTGCTTCCATACAGCGGGTAGACACAGCGGGTAGACACAAGTATTTCCTGTGACTGTGCCTCAAAACCAAATGTTTTCCTGGTCCACCACTCCACCCTGAACTTGAACAGCCTCTATGACCAGGTCCACCTATACTAGGCAGCAGTGCCCACCTTTGCCCGGACCCAAAAGGACATTGCTCTCAAATGCAGCCCCAACACTTCACAGGAGCAACAGATCAATAGACACCCCGCCCAGATAGCTGCCCAGATAGCAAATTATGGTGGAAAATAAGTATTTGGTCAATAACAAAAGTTTATCTCAATACTTTACTATATACCCTTTGTTGGCAATGACAGAGGTCAAATGTTTTCTGTAAGTCTTCACAAGGTTTTCACACACTGTTGCTGGTATTTTGGCCCATTCCTCCATGCAGATCTCCTCTAGAGCAGTGATGTTTTGGGGCTGTTGCTGGGCAACACAGACTTTCAACTCCCTCCAAAGATTTTCTATGGGGTTGAGATCTGGAGACTGGCTAAGCCACTCCAGGACCTTGAAATGCTTCTTACGAAGCCACTCCTTCGTTGCCCGGGCGGTGTGTTTGGGATCATTGTCATGCTGAAAGACCCAGCCACGTTTCATCTTCAATGCCCTTGCTGATGGAAGGAGGTTTTCACTCAAAATCTCACGATACATGGCCCCATTCATTCTTTCCTTTACACGGATCACTCGTCCTGGATTCTCCAAATCTTCTTCTGGATCATCCAAATGCTCTCTAGCAAACTTCAGACGGGCCTGGACATTTACTGGCTTAAGCAGGGAGACACGTCTGGCACTGCAGGATTTGAGTCCCTGGCGGCGTAGTGTGTTACTGATGGTAGGCTTTGTTACTTTGGTCCCAGCTCTCTGTAGGTCATTCACTAGGTCCCCCCGTGCAGTTCTGGGATTTTTGCTCACCGTTCTTGTGATCATTTTGACCCCACGGGTGAGATCTTG
>NW_024605992.1:0-6294 GCF_018296145.1 Oncorhynchus tshawytscha | reverse complement strand
GGATGAACCAGACTACAGTTATTTTTCTGAGGTCTTGGCTGATTTCTTTTGATTTTCCCATGATGTCAAGCAAAGATGCACTGAGTTTGAAGGTAGGCCTTGAAATACATCCACAGGTACACCTTCAATTGACTCAAGTTTTGTCATTTAGCCTATCAGAAGCTACTAAAGCCATGACATAATTTTCTGGAATTTCCCAAGCTGTTTAAAACTTCTTATGGCTGGGGCAGTATTGAGTAGCTTGGTTGAATAAGGTGCCCAGAGTAAACTGCCTGCTACTCAGGCCCAGTTGCTAATATATGCATATTATTAGTATATTTGGATAGAAAACACTCTGAGATTTCTAAAACAGTTTGAATGATGTCTGTGAGTATAGCAGAACTCATATGGCAGGTAAAAAACAGAGATAAAATCCAACCAGGAAGTGGAAAATCTAAGGTTTGTAGTTTTTCCAAGTCATTGCCTATCAAATATGTAGTGTTTACGTGGTCAAATTGCACGTCCTAAAGCTTCCACTACATGTCAACAGTCTTTAGAAACTTGTTTGATTCCTCTACTGTGAATGAGGGGGAATGAGAGCTGATTGAGTCAGGGGTCTGGCAGAGTGCCACGAGCTGATCACGCGTGCTCACGTGAGAGTTTGCTCTCTTCCATTGCATTTCTATAGACAAAGGAATTCTCCGGATGAAACATTATTGAAGATTAATGATAACAACATTCTAAAGATTGATTCTATATTTCATTTGACATGTTTCTACGAACTGTAATATGACTTTTCGCCTGGACTTGCCCACGCCTTGTGAATTTGGATTGTGTACTAAATGCGCAAACTTAAAGGAGGTATTTGGACATAAATGATGGACACTATTGCCCCAGATGAACATGAATGGTCCGGTTGGAATGCTATTCGATCTGTATGATTATAACATCCTGAAGATTGATTCTGCACTTAGTTTGACCAGTTTCGTCGACCTGTAATATGTAATTTGGAAGTTTTGATGCAAAGTTATCTTGGACCAGAAGTCATTTTTTGGGCATTTGAGCTGAAAGTGGTAGCAAATGCTGCTACTTGGACACTAGAATTGAACATTATGAAACAAAACGATTTATTGTTGAACTAGGACTCCTTGCACTACATTCTGATGGAAAATCATCAAAGGTAAGGGAATATTTATGTTGTAATTTTGTATTTCTGTTGACTCCAACATAGCGGAAATATTGTTACGTCTGAGCGCCGTCTCAGATTATTACAATGTTAGGCTTTTTCCGTAACATTAAAAAAAAATGTGACACAGCGGTTGCATTAAGAACCAGTGTATCTTTTTAATTATATGTAGAACATGTATCTTTAGTTAAAGTTTATGATGATTATTTCTGTTATCTGGCGTAGCTTTCTATAATTCCTTCGGACATTTTGGAGAATTTTCTGAACATGGCGTCAATGTAAACCGAGATTTATGGATATAAAATGCATATTATCGAACAAAACATAAATGTACTGTGTAAACTGTCATATGACTGTCATCTGATGAAGATTTTCAAGAGGTTAGTGAATGATTTTTTTTTAAATCCTGCTTTTGTCAATTTATATTTTGCTGGACAAAATGGCTACGTTTTTCTTTGTTTTGGTGGTGGTCTAACATAAATATATGCTGTGTTTTCGCCGTAAAACATTTTAAAAATCTGGGTAGATGAACAAGGTGTTTATCTTTCATTTGAGGTATTGGACTTGTTAATGTGTGGAGGTTAAATATTTCTAAGAATATTTTTGCATTCCCTGTGCCACCGTTTCAGCTGAATGGGGGGTGGAGTTCCTGTAGGGGTACCCATAGCCTTAAGAAGTGTTAAGGAGAGGTTGATCTAAAGTTCCATGCATAACACTTGTATTTTCATCAACATTTATGATGAGTATTTCTGTAAATTGATGTGGCTCTCTGCAAAATCACTGCATTTTTTGGAAGCAAAACATTACTGAACTTAACGCGCCAATGTAACCTGAGATTTTTGGATATAAATATGAACTTTATCAAACAAAACATACATGTATTGTGTAACATGAAGTCCTATGAGTGTCATCTGATGAAGATCATCAAAGGTTAGTGATTCATTTTATCTCTATTTCTGCTTTTTGTGACTCCTCTCTTTGGCTGGAAAAATGGCTGTGTTTTTCTGCGACTAGGTGCAGACCTCACATAATCGTTTGGTGTGCTTTCATTGTAAAGGCTTTTTGAAATCGGACACTGTGGTGGGATTAACAACAAGTTTATCTTTAAAATGGTGTAAAATACTTGTATGTTAGAGCAATTTTCATTATGAGATTTCTGTTGTTTCGAATTTGGTAATAATAAAACTAATAAAACAATGGCCAGTTTGGGTCGTGGTTGCAAGTTTCTTTGTAAAAACACTGAGGCTATGTCTGGCCCGAGAATTTGTTGTGTTTATTTAACTTGGCCCATGCGATGATTGAATTTGACATCTCTGGTCTAGCTTATCTATTTGTGTAGCTAGCTATGTATTTAGCAAGCTAAAAACATCAAGCATAACATTAGCTAGCTAGCTAGCTGCTGGGAGGATGTCAAGTCATTGGAGGAGTTGGGGAGTGACTGACATTTTCCCCTCATATCTTTTTTCAGTGGTTACAGCTAGAGATGCATGTGGCATTTGGTTCGCGAGCAAGAATTGTGAATCGTATTGCTAGCTAGTTATGCTGAACTTGAATGACTGTTATCCACAGTTAGTATATCCTTAACAATTAAGCACATTCATCCGCTTTACAAATGGTGTAGCCTACCTGGAATATTAAAAGAGCAACTGCATGTAATGTCCATGCGCTATTCGAGTGCAGGTGGTGGATTGTGTTGGGGCGGGGGACACTGGGCCTCACAAACCTGCTTCCAAAGGGGCAGGTGGCGGTCTGCTTGTCGTTGATACCTGGAAGTGGTCTTTGGAAGGGCCGACCGGACTCTCTTCCAGATACGACGACAGCGGTGTGACAGCGCATGCGGCTTGTCATTCTTGGATCCCGGTTGGTATAAGAGGGAGAAGTTGAACCAGGTGAAAAGCAAGGCCCACCTAGCTTGCCTGGAATTGAGAAGCTTGGCGGTGTGGAGATATCCAGGTTCTTGTAGTCGGCCCACAGAATGAACAAATGTTCTGCCCCCTCCAGCCATTGCCTCCACTCCTCCAACGCCATCTTCACTGCAGGAAGCTCACGATTCCCTACTGTGTAGTTCCTCTCCATGGAGTTGAGGTGATGGGAGAAGAAGGCGTAGGGATGTATCTTGAGGTCCAGGGCAGACCGCTGGGACAGGACAGCCCCCACTCCAACATCCGAAGCATCGGCCTCCACTACAAACTGGCGGGACAGGTCAGGATGAACCAAAATGTGAGCTGTGGTAAAACGGGTGTTTGAGATCCCGGAATGCTCGGTCAGCAGCTGGGGACCATGTGAACAGAACATTGGAAGAGGTGAGTGCAGACAGGGGGAAGCCAGGGTGCTGTAACCCCGGATAAAGCGATTATAAAAGTTGGCGAATCCCAGGAAACGTAGGCTGGGGCCAATCCATCACCGCTCTCACCTTCCCAGGATCCATCTATATCCTCCCTGCAGTGATGATGTAACCCAGGAAGTGGATGGTGGAGTAATGGAATTCACACTTCTCTGCTTTCACCAAAAGCTGGTTCTCCAGGAGGCGTTGGAGAATCTGTCGGAAATGTTCTTGGGCAGAGCAGGAGAAGACAAGGTTGTCGTCAAGGTAGATGAAGACAAACTTGTTCAACATGTTGCAGGGAACATCATTAAACAAAGCCTGGAACACAGCTGCAGAATGGTCAGGCCAAATGGCATGACCAGATACTCATAGTGACCGCTGTCCGTGTTGAAGGCAGTCTCAACTCATCCCCTTCCCGTATCCGCACCAGGTGGTAGGCGTTCCGTAGCTCAGGCTTGGAGAACACTATGGCCCCCTGGAGCAGCTCGAAGGCCGAGGCTCCGGTAGTCGATGCACAGGGTTTTGTCCTTCTTCTTCTCCACAAAAAATAACCCTGTGCCGGTGGGGTCTCAATAGCCTTGGTTTCTGGACCCGATAGAGAATACAGTCCTCCCCGGGGTGGAATGGTGCCTTGGAGAAGGTCCATCCCGCAGTCATAGGGTCATGCAGAAAGAGGCACATAGAGAGAACAAAGGATTTCACATGGCGAACCCCTAAATCCCCAAAATGAGGATTTGATACAAAATGTCCACTTGAGAGAAGGTGGGAATGGTCCGTGGACACTTAAGGGATGGTTATGACGAGTGTGTTTCATTTGGTGACCTCAGAGAGGACAGAAAACACACATAACTATATCTCTGAATATGTGCATTTCTCAATTATGGGGTTTGCATCTAATTCTTGTATAAAATGAATGAGTAAAGATGAAACTATTTGTGAAATGATGTAAGGAGATGTTAAAGCTTCAATGTGAAAACATCCGGTGAAATTGGAGGGTGCGAAATTCATATAAATAATCGTAATATTAAACATTTATGAACATACAAGTATCTTATATCGGTTAACCTCTAGCGACGAGCAATCCCGTATCCGGGAGCGTAATCATAGCCTCAAGCTCATTACCATAACGCAACGTTTCCTATTCATGAAAATCGCAAATGAAATGAAATAAATATATTCAAACACAAGCTTAGCATTTTGTTAACAACACTGTCATCTCAGATTTTCAAAATATGCTTTTCAACCAAAGCTACACAAGCATTTGTGTAAGAGTATTGATAGCTAGCATAGCATTAAGCCTAGCATTCAGCAGGCAACATTTTCCAAAAAACAAGAAAAGCATTCAAATAAAATCATTTACCTTTGAAGAACTTCGGATGTTTTCAATGACGAGACTCTTAGTTAGATAGCAAATGTAATTTTTTTCCAAAAATATTATGTTGTGTAGACGAAATGGCTCCGATTTGTTCATCACATTTGGCTAAGAAAAAGACCGGAAAATGCAGTCACTTACAACGCCAAACTTTTTCCAAATTAGCTCCATAATATCGACAGAAACATGGCAAACGTTGTTTAGAATCAATCCTCAAGGTGTTTTTCACATATCTATTCGATAATCTATCAGTGGTGGCAGTTGGCTTCTCATCAGAAGCAAACGGAAAAATACTGCAGCTGGAGATTACGCAATAATTGCGACGGGGGACACCAAGCGACCACCTGGTAAATGTAGTCTCTTATGGTCAATCTTCCAATGATATGCCTACAAATACGTCACAATGCTGTCGACACCTTGGGGAAGCGACAGAAAGCCTAAGCTCATTCGTGGCCCATTCACAGCCATATAAGGAGTCATTGGCATGAGGCGGTTTCAAAAATGCGGCACTTCCTGATTGGATTTTTATCTGGGTTTTTCTGTAACATCAGTTCTGTGGCACTCACAGACAATATCTTTGCAGTTTTGGAAACGTCAGAGTGTTTTCTTTCCAAAGCTGTCAATTATATGCTTAGTCGAGCATCTTTTCGTGACATAATATCTTGTTTAAAACTGGAACGTTTTCATCCAAAAATTAAAATAGCGCCCCTATATCCAAGAAGTTAAAAGCTTAAATTCTTGTTAATCTAACTGCATTGTCCAATTTACAATAGGCTTTACAGCGAAAGCAAACCATGCAATTGTTTGAGGATGGCACCTCACATCAACATATTTTTCAACCAGCACAGGCTTCAGAAATTCGCAAATAGCGATTAAATATTCACTTCCTTTATGAATATCTTCCTCTGTTTTTAATGCCAAGGGTCCCAGCTGCATGGTCGTTTTGTTAGATAAAATACTTCTTTATATCCCACAAAGTCTGTGTAGTTGGCGCCATCGATTTCAGTAATCCACTCGTTCAACACGACATCTCCAGCTGCATGCATTTTTCCATTTGCTCCAGAGGAGAAACCCAACTGCCACGAATGATTTATCATCGAATAGATATGTGAAAAACACCTTGAGGATTGATTCTAAACAACGTTTGCCATGTTTCTGTCGATATTATGGAATTAATTTGGAAAAAGTTTGGCGTTGTAATGACTGAATTTTCGGGGTTTTCTTGGCCAAACGTGATGAACAAAACGGAGCGATTTCTCCTACACAAATAATCTTTTTGGAAAAACTGAACATATGCTATCTAACTGAGAGTCTCCTCATTGAAAACATCCAAAGTTCTTCAAAGGTAAATTATTTTATTTGAATGCTTTTCTTGTTTTTGTGAAAATGTTGCCTGCTGAATGCTAGGCTTAATGCTATGCTAGCTATCTT
>NW_024605991.1:0-6292 GCF_018296145.1 Oncorhynchus tshawytscha | reverse complement strand
CACATAGAAAAACACTGGGGAAAAGTAGCTACACATAGAGAAGTACTGGGGAAAAGTAGCTACACGTAGAAAAGCTAACTAGGGGAAAAGTAGCCACACGTAGAAAAGAACTAGGGAAAAGTAGCTACACATAGAAAAGCACTGGGGAAAAGTAGCACTACACGTAGAAAAGCACTAGGGAAAAGTAGCTACACATAGAAAAGCACTGGGGAAAAGTACTACACGTAGAAAAGTACTGGGGAAAGTATATACTACAATAAACATGAAAGACTGGAGAAAGTAGCTGGGCACACATAGAAAAGACTGAGAAAGTAGCCACACATAGAAAAGCACTGGGGAAAAGTAGCTACACATAGAAAAGTACTGGGAAAAAAGTAGCTAAACAGAAAGCACCGGGAAAGTAGCTACACATAGAAAAGCACTGGGGGAAAAGTAGCTACACGTAGAAAAGCACTGGGGAAAAGTAGAAGCCACACGTAGAAAAAAAAAAGCACTGGGGAAAAGTAGCTACCACAGAAAAGCACTGGGGAAAAGTAGCTACACAGAAAAGCACTGGGGAAGAGTAGCTACACGTAGAAAAGTACTGAGAAAAGTAGCTACACATAGAAAAGCACTGGAGAAAAAGTAGCTACACATAGAAAAGACTGGAGAAAAGTAGCTAGTAGAAAAGCACTGGGGAAAAGTAGCTACACGTAGAAAGTACTGGGGAAAAGTAGCTACACGGAGAAAAAGTACTGGGGAAAAGTAGCTACACAGAAAAGCACTGGGGAAAAGTAGCTACACAGAAAAGCACTGGGGAAAAGTAGCTACACATAGAAAAGCACTGGAGAAAAGTAGCTACACGTAGAAAAGCACTGGGGAAGAGAGTAGCTAGACAGAAAAGACTGGGGAAAGTAGCTACACATAGAAAAGTACTGGGGAAAAGTAGCTACACATAGAAAAGCACTGGAGAAAAGTAGCTCACGTAGAAAAAAGCACTGGGGAAAAGTAGCTACACAGAAAGGTACTGGGAGAAAAGTAGCCACGCATAGAAAAGCACTGGGGAAGAGTAGCTACACGTAGAAAAGTACTGGGGAAAAGTAGCTACACACAGAAAAGCACTGGAGAAAAGTAGCTACACAGAAAGGTACTGGAGAAAAGTAGCTACACATAGAAAAGCACTGGGGGGAAAGTAGCTACACATAGAAAAGTACTGGAGAAAAGTACTGGAGAAAAGTAGCTACACAGAAAAGCACTGGAGAAAAGTAGCTACACAGAAAAGCACTGGAGAAAAGTAGCTACACACAGAAAAGCACTGGAGAAAAGTAGCTACACATAGAAAGGTACTGGAGAAAAGTAGCTACACATAGAAAAGTAGCTACACATAGAAAGGTACTGGAGAAAAGTAGCTACACACAGAAAGTACAGGAGAAAAGTAGCTACATAGAAAAAAGCACTGGGTAAAAAAGTAAACTTAACGCAGAAAAAGCACTGATAAAAGTAGCCACACACAGAAAAGTACTGGGAAAAGTAGCTACACATAGAAAAGTAATGGGGGAAAAGTAGCTAAACAGAAAAGCAATGGGAAAAGTAGCTAAACAGAAAAGCAATGGGGAAAAGTAGCTACAAACAGAAAAGTACTGGAGAAAAGTAGCTACATACAATCAGAAGTAGCTGCACTGGAGAAAAGTAGCTACACACAGAAGGTACTGGAGAAAAATAGCTACCACATAAAAAGCACTGGGGAAAAGTAGCTACATAGAAAAGAACTGGACAAAAGTAGCTACACATAGAAAAGCACTGGGTAAAAGTAGCTACACGTAGAAAAGCACTGAGAAAAGTAGCTACACAGAAAAGTAATGGGGAAAAGTAGCTAAACAGAAGAAGTAATGGGAAAGTAGCTACACATAGAAAGGTACTGGAGAAAGTAGCTACACGTAGAAAAGCACTGGGGAAAGTAGCCATTAACGCAGAAAGCACTGGGGAAAAGTAGTCACACGTAGAAAGCACTGTAAAGTAGCCACACAGAAAGCAATGGGGAAAAGTAGCCAAACAGAAAGGCAATGGGGAGCAGTCACCAATAACACAGAGCTGGGCACTGGGAAAAGCAGGCAACGCCAGAGAGCACTGGGGAAAAGCATTGGCCACACGTAGAAAAGCACTGGGGAAAAGTAGCTACACAGAAAGTACTGGGGAAAAGTAGCCATTAACAGAAAAGACTGGAAAAGTAGCTACACAGAAAAGACTGGAAAAGTAGCTGGTTACACAGAAAGACTGGGGAAAAGCAGGCACAGAAAGCATGGGGAAAGTAGGCCACACACAGAAAAAGACCGGAGAAAAGTAGCCA
The DNA here is from genome assembly GCF_018296145.1 of Oncorhynchus tshawytscha. NCBI lineage: Eukaryota > Metazoa > Chordata > Actinopteri > Salmoniformes > Salmonidae > Oncorhynchus > Oncorhynchus tshawytscha. The sequence continues at coordinate 3,966 of NW_024605991.1, read as the reverse complement.
CACACAGAAAGCAGAACACAGAAAGCACTGGAGAAAGTAGCCACACACAGAAAAGCACTGGAGAAAAAGTAGCCACACATAGAAAGGGCACTGAAGAAAAGTAAAACACAGAAAAGCATTGGGGAAAAGTAGCCACACACAGAGTTGGGCAACGGGAAAAGAATTAACAGAAAAGTAATGGGGAAAAGCATTAAACAGAAAAGTAATGGGGAAAAGTAGCTAAACAGAAAAGCAATGGGGAAAAGTAGCTAAACAGAAAAAGCAATGGGAAAAGTAGCTACACACAGAAAAGACTGGAGAAAAGTAGGCACATTAACGTGAGAAAGCACTGGGAAAGTAGCCACACAGAAAGTTAGACTGGAGAAAAGTAGCTACACGTAGAAAAGCACTGGGGAAAAGTAGCTACACGTAGAAAGACTGGGGAAATGTGTAGCTACACGTAGAAAAGCATTGGGAAAAGTAGCTACACAGAAAGACTGGGGAAAAGTAGAGGCACAGAAAGACTGGGGAAAAGTAGCCACACAGAAAGACTGGGGAAAAGTAGCTACACAGAAAAGCACTGGGGAAAAGTGCCACACAGAAAGACTGGGGAAAAGTAGCTATACAAGCACTGGGGAAAAGTAGCTATACAGAAAAGTACTGGGGAAAAGTAGCTTATTACAGAAAAGTAGCTATATAGAAAACTCCTGGGGAAAAGTAGCTACACATAGAAAACTCCTGGGGAAAAGTAGCTACACGTGAAAAAGCAATGGGGAAAAGTAGCTACACACAGAAAAGCACTGGAGAAAAGTAGCCACACTTAGAAAGGCACTGGAGAAAAGTAGCTACACAGAAAAGAATGGGGAAAAGTAGCTAAACAGAAAGCAATGGGGAAAAGTAGCAATCGAAAAGCACTGGGGAAAAGTAATACACAGAAAAGTGCTGGGGGAAAAGAGGCACACGTAGCACTGGGGAAAGTAGCCACACGTAGAAAAGCACTGGGGAAAAGTAGCTACACAGAAAAGACCCTGGGGAAAAGTAGCTACACACAGAAAAGACTGGGGAAAAGTAGGCACACAGAAAAGCACTGGGGAAAGTAGCCACACGTAGAAAGTACAGAAAAGTAGCTAACTGGGGAAAAGTAGCTACAATATAAAAGCACTGGGAAAAGACCGTAGAAAAAGCACTGGGGAAAAGTAGCCACACACAGAAAAAGACTGGGGAAAAAAGTAGGCAACAGAAAAGCACTGGGGACAGAAGCCACACAATAAAAACTCACTGGGAAAAGTAGCTACACACAGAAAAGAACTGGAGAAAAGTAGCTACACATAGAAAAGTACTGGAGAAAAGTAGCTACACATAGAAAGGTACTGGAGAAAAGTAGCTACACATAGAAAAGCACTGGGGAAAAAGTAGCTACAACGTAGAAAAGCACTGGGGAAAAGTAGCTACACAGAAAAGACTGGGGAAAAGTAGCTACACACAGAAAGCACTGGGGAAAAGTAGCTACAAATAGAAAAGTACTGGAGAAAAGTAGCCACACGTAGAAAAGCACTGGAGAAAAGTAGCTACACAGAAAAAGCATGAGAAAAGTAGCTACACACAGAAAGCACTGGGGAAAGTAGCTCACAAACAGAAAAGCACTGGGAAAAGAAGTTACACACAGAAAGCACTGGGGAAAAGTAGCTACATAGAAAAGCACTGGGGAAAAGTAGCCACACATAGAAAGTACACTGGGAAAAGTAGTTACAACAGAAAAGCACTGGAGAAAGTAGCTACACACAGAAAAAGCACTGGGGAAAAGTAGCCACACACAGAAAGTACTGGGGAAAAGTAGCTGGAACGGAAAAGACCAGGGAAAAGTAGCCACACAGAAAAGCACTGGGGAAAAGTAGCTACAAGTAGAAAAGCACTGGAGAAAAGTAGCTACACGTAGAAAAGTACTGGAGAAAAGTAGCTACACGTAGAAAAGCACTGGAGAAAAGTAGCTACACAGAAAAGTAATGGGGAAAAGCAGCTAAACAGAAAAGTAATGGGGAAAAGTAGCCACAAATAGAAAAGCACTGGAGAAAAGTAGCTACACACAGAAAGTGATGGGGAAAAGTAGGTAACAGAAAGTACTGGGAAAGTAGCTATACACAGAAAAAGCACTGAGAAAAGTAGCTACACACAGAAAAGCACTGGAGAAAAGTAGCTACACATAGAAAAGTACTGGAGAAAAGTAGCTACTAGAAAAGAACTGGAGAAAAGTAGCTACACATAGAAAAGTACTGGGGAAAAGTAGCTAACATAGAAAAGTACTGGAGAAAAGTAGCTACACAGAAAAGCACTGGGGAAAAGTAGCTAAACAGAAAAGACCCTGGGGAAAAGTAGCTAAACAGAAAAAGCCACACAGAAAGAAATGGGGAAAAGTAGCTAAACAGAAAAGTAATGGGGAAAGTAGCTAAACAGAAAAGTACTGAAAGTATTTAGCAAATAGAAAAGTACTGGAGAAAGTAGCTACACATAGAAAGTACTGGAGAAAAGTAGCTACACATAGAAAGTGCTGAAAAGTAGGTACACAGAAAGTACTGGGAAAGTAGCTACACAGAAAAAGCACTGGAGAAAAGTAGCTACACACAGAAAAGCACTGGAGAAAAGTAGCTACACATAGAAAAGTACTGGAGAAAAGTAGCCATATAGAAAGGTACTGGAGAAAAAGTAGCTACCTAGAGTAATGGGAAAAATAGCTAAACAGAAAGTGTAATGGAAAAGTAGCCAAACAGAAAAGCAATGGGAGAAAAGTAATACAAATAGAAAGCACTGGAGAAAGTAGCTACACACACTGGAGAAAGCACTGAGAAGGTCTTTCTGCAGAAAAACTGGGGAGAAAAGAAGAGTGCTGGAGAAAAGTATTTCACAGAAAGCACTGGAGGAAAGTGAGCTAACGTAGAAAACACTGGAGAAAAAGTAGCCACACAGAAAAGACTGAGAAAAAGTAGCTACATATAGAGTTGCACTGGAGAAAGTAGCAACATAGAAAAACACTGGGGAAAAGTAGCTACACGTAGAAAAGAACTGAGGAAAAAGTAGCTACACAGAAAGAAAACATAGAAAGCACTGAGAAAAGCAGCTACACACAGAAAAGCACTGGAGAAAGTAGCCACACATAGAAAGGCACTGGGGAAAGTAGCTACACACAGAAAAGCACTGGAGAAAAAGAAGCTACACAGAAAAGCACTGGGGGAAAAAGTAGCTACACACAGAAAAGCACTGGAGAAAAGTAGCTACTGGGGAAAAGTAGCCAAACAAGTAATGGGGAAAAGTAGCTAAACAGAAAATGTGGAAGAAGTAAGCTAAACAGAAAAGTAATGGGAAAAGTAGCTACACATAGAAAAATACAGAAAAGCATCTGGGGAAGAAATGGCTACACGTTAGACAGAAAGTGGCACTGGAGAAAAGCAGGGAAAAGTAGCTACACATAGAAAAGTACTGGGAAAAGTAAGCTACACGTAGAAAAGCACTAGGGAAAAGTAGCTACACATAGAAAAGTACTGGGGGAAAGTAGCCACACAGAAAAGCACTGGGGAAAAGTAGCCACACAGAAAGACCAGAAAGTAGCCATAACAGAAAAAGACCAGAAAATTAGCTACACAGAGCAATTGGGAAAGACACAGAAAAAGCACTGAGAAAGCAGCCACACACATGGAAAAGTAGCCACACACAGAAAGCACTGGAGAAAGCAGGCCACACACAGAAAGGTACTGGAGAAAAGTAGCCACATAGAAAGCACTGAGAAAAGTATTACACAGAAAGTAATGGGAAGTGTTACACACACAGAAAAGCACTGAGAAAAGTAGCTACACATAGAAAAGTACTGGAGAAAAGTAGCTACACAGAAAAGTAATGGGGAAAAGTAGCTAAACAGAAAGTAATGGGGAAAAGTAGCTAAACAGAAAAGTAATGGGGAAAAGTAGCTAAACAGAAAAGTAATGGGGAAAAGTAGCT
>NW_024605990.1:0-6289 GCF_018296145.1 Oncorhynchus tshawytscha | reverse complement strand
ATGGTCTGTCATAATATAATCAGACACTAGATCTAGCTGGTCTGTCATATTATAATAGAGACAGCAGATCTAGCTGGTCTGTCATAATATAATAGAGACAGTAGATCTAGCTGGTCTGTCATAATATAATAGAGACAGTAGATCTAGCTGGTCTGTCATATTATAATCGAGACAGTAGATCTAGCTGGTCTGTCATAATATAATAGAGACAGTAGATCTTGCTGGTCTGGCATATTATTATAGAGACAGTAGATCTAGCTGGTCTGTCATGTTATAATAGAGACAGTAGATCTAGCTGATCTGTAATATTATAATAGAGACAGTAGATCTTGCTGGTCTGTCATATTATTATAGAGAAAGTAGATCTAGCTGGTCCGTCATAATACAATAGAGACAGTATATCTTGCTGGTCTGTCATTTTATAATGGAGACAGTAGATCTAGCTGGTCTGTCATAATATAATAGAGACAGTAGATCTAGCTGGTCTGTCATAATATAATCGAGACAGTTGATCTAGCTGGTCTGTCATAATATAATAGAGACAGTAGATCTAGCTGTTCTGTCATAATATAATAGAGACAGTAGATCTAGCTGGTCTGTCATAATATAATAGAGACAGTAGATCTACCTGGTCTTTCATAATATAATAGAGACATTAGATCTAGCTGGTCTGTCATAATATAATAGAGACAGTAGATCTAGCTGGTCTGTCATATTATAATCGAGACATTAGATCTATCTGGTCTGTCATACTATAATAGAGACAGTAGATCTAGCTGGTCTGTCATATTCTAATAGAGACAGTAGATCTAGCTGGTCTGTCATAATATAATAGAGACAGTAGATCTAGCTGGTCTGTCTTAATATAATAGAGACAGTAGATCTAGCTGGTCTGTCATAATATAATATAGACAGTAGATCTAGCTGGTCTGTCAAAATACAATAGAGACCGTAGATCTAGCTGGTCTGTCATAATATAATAAGAACAGTAGATCTAGCTGGTCTGTCATATTATAATAGAGACAGTAGATCTAACTGATCTGTCAAATTATAATCAAGACAGTAGATCTTGCTGGTCTGTCATAATATATTAGAGACAGTAGATCTAGCTGGTCTGTCATAATATATTAGAGACAGTAGATCTAGCTGGTCTGTCATAATATAATAGAGACAGTAGATCTAGCTGGTCTGTCATAATATAATATAGACAGTAGATATATCTGGTCTGTCATAATACAATAGAGACCGTAGATCTAGCTGGTCTGTCATAATATAATAAGAACAGTAGATCTAGCTGGTCTGTCATAATATAATAGAGACAGTAGATCTAGCTGGTCTGTCATAATATAATAGAGACGGTAGATCTAGCTGGTCTGTCATAATATAATAGAGACAGTAGATCTAGCTGGTCTGTCATAATATAATAGAGACAGTAGATCTAGCTGGTCTGTCATAATATAGTAGAGACAGTAGATCTAGCTGGTCTGTCATAATATAATACAGACTGTAGATCTAGCTGGTCTGTCATAATATAATACAGACTGTAGATCTAGCTGGTCTGTCATAATATAACAGAGACAGTAGATCTAGCTGGTCTGTCATATTATAATAGAGACAGTAGATCTAGCTGATCTGTCATAATATATTAGAGACAGTAGATCTAGCTGGTCTGTCATAATATATTAGAGACAGTAGATCTAGCTGGTCTGTCATAATATATCAGAGATGGTAGATCTAGCTGGTCTGTCATAATATAATAGAGACAGTAGATCTAGCTGGTCTGTCATAATATAGTAGAGACAGTAGATCTAGCTGGTCTGTCATAATATAATACAGACTGTAGATCTAGCTGGTCTGTCATAATATAACAGAGACAGTAGATCTAGCTGGTCTGGCATCATACAATAGAGACAGTAGATTAAGCTTGTCAGTCATAATATAATGGAGACAGTAGATCTAAATGGTCTGTCATAATATATCAGAGATGGTAGATCTAGCTGGTCTGTCATAATATAATAGAGACAGTAGATCTAGCTGGTCTGTCATAATATAATAGAGACAGTAGATCTAGCTGGTCTGTCATATTATAATAGAGACAGTAGATCTAGCTGGTCTGTCATATTATAATCGAGACAGTAGATCTAGCTGGTCTGTCATAATATATTAGAGACAGTATATCTAGCTGGTCTGTCATATTATAATAGAGACAGCAGATCTAGCTGGTCTGTCATAATATAACCAAGACAGTAGATCTAGCTTGTCTGTCATAATATAATAGAGACAGTAGATCTAGCTGGTCTGTCATATTATAATAGAGACAGTAGATCTAGCTGGTCTGTCATAATATAATAGAGACAGTAGATCTTGCTGGTCTGGCATATTATTATAGAGACAGTAGATCTAGCTGGTCTGTCATGTTATAATAGAGACAGTAGATCTAGCTGATCTGTAATATTATAATAGAGACAGTAGATCTTGCTGGTCTGTCATATTATTATAGAGAAAGTAGATCTAGCTGGTCTGTCATAATATGATAGAGACACAGAGACAGTAGATCTAGCTGGTCTGTCATATTATAATAGAGACAGTAGATCTAGCTGGTCTGTCATATAATAGAGACAGAGACAGTAGATCTAGCTGGTCTGTCATAATATAATAGAGACAGTAGATCTAGCTGGTCTGTCATAATATAATAGAGACAGTAGATCTAGCTGGTCTGTCATATTATAATAGAGACAGTAGATCTAGCTGGTCTGTCATATTAAAATAGAGACAGTAGATCTAGCTGGTCTGTCATAATATAATAGAGACAGTAGATCTAGCTGGTCTGTCATATTAAAATAGAGACAGTAGATCTAGCTGGTCTGTCATAATATAATAGAGACAGTAGATCTAGCTGGTCTGTCATATTATAATAGAGACAGTAGATCTAGCTGGTCTGTCATAATATAATAGAGGCAGTATATCTATCTGGTCTGTCATATTATTATAGAGACAGTAGATCTAGCTGGTCTGTCATAATATCATAGGAACAGTAGATCTAGCTGGTCTGTCATAGTACAATAGAGACAGTAGATCAAGCTGGTCTGTCATATTATAATAGAGACAGTAGATCTAGTTGGTCTGTCATATTATTATAGAGACAGTATATCTAGCTGGTCTGTCATAATATAATAGAGACACAGAGACAGTAGATCTAGCTGGTCTGTCATAATATAATAGAGACAGTAGATGTACCTGGTCTGTCATAATATAATAGAGACAGTAGATCTAGCTGGTCTGTCATAATATAATAGAGACAGTAGATCTATCTGGTCTGTCATATTATAATAGAGACAGTAGATCTAGCTGGTCTGTCATAGTACACTAGAGACAGTAGATCTAGCTGGTCTGTCATATTAAAATAGAGACAGTAGATCTAGCTGGTCTGTCATAGTACACTAGAGACAGTAGATCTAGCTGGTCTGTCATATTAAAATAGAGACAGCAGATCTAGCTGGTCTGTCATAATATAATAGAGACAGTAGATCTAGCTGGTCTTTCATATTATAATAGAGACAGTAGATCTAGCTGGTCTGTCATCATATAATAGAGACAGTAGATCTAGCTGGTCTGTCATATTATAATAGAGACAGTAGATCTAGCTGGTCTGTCATATTATTATAGAGACAGTAGATCTAGCTGGTCTGTCATAATATCATAGGAACAGTACATCTAGCTGGTCTGTCATAATATAATAGAGACAGTATATCTAGCTGGTCTGTCATATTATTATAGAGACAGTAGATCTAGCTGGTCTGTCATAATATCATAGGAACAGTAGATCTAGCTGGTCTGTCATAATACAATAGAGACAGTAGATCTAGCAGGTCTGTCACATTATAATAGAGAAAGTAAATCTAGCTGGTCTGTCATAATATAATAGAGACACAGAGACAGTAGATCAAGCTGGTCTGTCATGTTATAATAGAGACAGTAGAATTAGCTGGTCTGTCATAATATAATATAGACAGTAGATATATCTGGTCTGTCATAATACAATAGAGACAGTAGATCTAGCTGGTCTGTCATAATATAATAAGAACAGTAGATCTAGCTGGTCTGTCATAATATAATAGAGACAGTAGATCTAGCTGGTCTGTCATAATATAATAGAGACGGTAGATCTAGCTGGTCTGTCATAATATAATAGAGACAGTAGATCTAGCTGGTCTGTCATAATATAATAGAGACAGTAGATCTAGCTGGTCTGTCATAATATAATAGAGACAGTAGATCTAGCTGGTCTGTCATAATACAATAGAGATAGTAGATCTAGCTGGTCTGTCATATTATTATAGAGACAGTAGATCTAGCTGGTCAGTCATATTATAATAGAGACAGTAGATCTAGCTGATCTGTCATAAAATATAGAGACAGTAGATCTAGCTGGTCTGTCATAATATATTAGAGACAGTAGATCTAGCTGGTCTGTCATAATATAATACAGTAGATCTAGCTGGTCTGTCATAATACCATAGAGACCGTATATCTAACTGGTCTGTGATAATTTAATAGAGATTGTAGATCTAGCTGGTCTGTCATGTTATAATAGAGACATTAGATCTATCTGGTCTGTCATATTATAATAGAGACAGCAGATCTAGTTGGTCTGTCATAATATAACCAAGACAGTAGATCTAGCTGGTCTGGCATCATACAATAGAGACAGTAGATCTAGCTTGTCAGTCATAATATAATGGAGACAGTAGATCTAAATGGTCTGTCATAATATAATCAGAGATGGTAGATCTAGCTGGTCTGTCATAATATAATAGAGACAGTAGATCTAGCTGGTCTGTCATAATATAATAGAGACGTAGATCTAGCTGGTCTGTCATATTATAATAGAGACAGTAGATCTAGCTGGTCTGTCATATTATAATAGAGACAGTAGATCTAGCTGGTCTGTCATAATATAATTAGAGACACTAGATCTAGCTGGTCTGTCATATTATAATAGAGACAGTAGATCTATCTGGTCTGTCATAATATAATAGACAGTAGATCTAGCTTGTCTGTCATAATATAATAGAGACAGTAGATCTAGCTGGTCTGTCATAATATAATAGAGACAGTAGATCTAGCTGGTCTGTCATAATATAATAGAGACAGTAGATCTAGCTGGTCTGTCATATTATAATAGAGACAGTAGATCTAGCTGGTCTGTCATAATATAATAGAGACAGTAGATCTAGCTGGTCTGTCATATTATAATAGAGACAGTAGATCTAGCTGGTCTGTCATATTATAATAGAGACAGTAGATCTAGCTGGTCTGTCATAATATGATAGAGACACAGAGACAGTAGATCTAGCTGGTCTGTCATATTATAATAGAGACAGTAGATCTAGCTGGTCTGTCAAAATATAATAGAGACACAGAGACAGTAGATCTAGCTGGTCTGTCATAATATAATAGAGACAGTAGATGTACCTGGTCTGTCATAATATAATAGAGACAGTAGATCTATCTTGTCTGTCATATTATAATAGAGACAGTAGATCTAGCTCGTCTGTCATATTAAAATAGAGACAGTAGATCTAGCTGGTCTGTCATAATATAATAGAGACAGTAGATCTAGCTGGTCTGTCATATTAAAATAGAGACAGTAGATCTAGCTGGTCTGTCATAATATAATAGAGACAGTAGATCTAGCTGGTCTTTCATATTATAATAGAGACAGTAGATCTAGCTGGTCTGTCATAATATAATAGAGGCAGTATATCTATCTGGTCTGTCATATTATTATAGAGACAGTAGATCTAGCTGGTCTGTCATGATATCATAGGAACAGTAGATCTAGCTGGTCTGTCATAGTACAATAGAGACAGTAGATCAAGCTGGTCTGTCATATTATAATAGAGACAGTAGATCTAGTTGGTCTGTCATATTATTATAGAGACAGTATATCTAGCTGGTCTGTCATAATATAATAGAGACACAGAGACAGTAGATCTAGCTGGTCTGTCATAATATAATAGAGACAGTAGATGTACCTGGTCTGTCATAATATAATAGAGACAGTAGATCTAGCTGGTCTGTCATAATATAATAGAGACAGTAGATGTACCTGGTCTGTCATAATATAATAGAGACAGTAGATCTAGCTGGTCTGTCATAGTACACTAGAGAGAGTAGATCTAGCTGGTCTGTCATATTAAAATAGAGACAGTAGATCTAGCTGGTCTGTCATAGTACACTAGAGACAGTAGATCTAGCTGGTCTGTCATATTAAAATAGAGACAGC
>NW_024605989.1:0-6286 GCF_018296145.1 Oncorhynchus tshawytscha | reverse complement strand
CGTTGTACTTCGTTCAGTTACGTATTGCTTAATTGACTAAATGGAGAATCTCCCCACATCTGTTGATTGAATCTATTATAATTCACAATGTTTCAAAAAAATAATGTATAATACCTAGGCGGTGGTCCAATGTCTCGTTATTATTTTTTTTCTTATTGTATGTTTTGTATATATAATTATAATTATATATATTTTTTGAACCATAGTGTTCGTCTGTTACTGTCACTTTGTCCTATCGTTGTCTTTATCTTTTTCCTTTTCATTTTGAATGTTCTTACATGGAAAAAAAATGTTTTTAAGTACAGTTTGTCACACATGCACTGCTTTATTAAAGAATGTCAAAATCCAAATTTTATTTGTCACATACACATGGTTAGCAGATGTTAATGCGAGTGTATCGAAATCATGAATGAATCTAGTTCCGACAATGCAGCAATAACCAACGGGTAATCCTAACTAACAATTCAAAACTACTACCTTATACACACAAGTGTAAAGGGATAAAGAATATGTACATAAAAATATGAATGAGTGATGGTACAGAGCGGCATAGTCAAGATGCAGTAGATGGTATCAAGATAGTAAGTTGGTGGTTGAAGATATCCCTCTAGTGGTGTGGGGCTGTGCTTTCAGGCAAAGTGGGTGGGGTTATATCCTTCCTGTTTGGCCCTGTCCGGGGTGTCCTCGGATGGGGCCACAGTGTCTCCTGACGCCTCCTGTCTCAGCCTCCAGTATTTATGCTGCAGTAGTTTATGTGTCGGGGGGCTAGGGTCAGTTTGTTATATCTGGAGTACCTCTCCTGTCCTATTCGGTGTCCTGTGTGAATCTAAGTGTGCGTTCTCTAATTCTCTCTTTCTCTCTCTCTCTCGGAGGACCTGAGCCCTAGGACCTAGGTCCTAGGTCCTTGCTGTCCCCAGTCCACCTGGCCGTGCTGCTGCTCCAGTTTCAACTGTTCTGCCTTATTAATATTCGACCATGCTGGTCATTTATGAACATTTGAACATTTTGGCCATGTTCTGTTATAATCTCCACCCGGCACAGCCAGAAGAGGACTGGCCACCCCACATAGCCTGGTTCCTCTCTAGGTTTTTTTCCTAGGTTTTGGTCTTTCTAGGGAGTTTTTCCTATCCACCGTGCTTCTACACCTGCATTGCTTGCTGTTTGGGGTTTTAGGCTGGGTTTCTGTACAGCACTTTGAGATATCAGCTGATGTACGAAGGGCTATATGAATAAATTTGATTTGATTTGATTTGAGTACAATATATACATATGAGATGAGTATGTAAACAAAGTGGCGTAGTTTAAAGTGGCTAGTGATACATGTATTACATAAAGATGCAGTAGATGATATAGAGTACAGTATATACGTATACATATGAGATAAATAATGTAGGGTATTTAAACATTATATTAAGTAGCATTGTTTAAAGTGGCTAGTGATATATTTTACATCCATTCCCATTATTAAAGTGGCTGGAGTTGAGTCAGTGTGTTGGCAGCAGCCACTCAATGTTAGTGGTGGCTGTTTAACAGTCTGATAGCCTTGAGATAGAAGCTGTTTTTCAGTCTCTCGGTCCCAGCTTTGATGCACCTGTACTGACCTCGCCTTCTGGATGATAGCGGGGTGAACAGGCAGTGGCTCGGGTGGTTGTTGTCCTTGGTGATCTTTATGGCCTTCCTGTGACATCAGGTGGTGTAGGTGTCCTGGAGGGCAGGTAGTTTGCCCCCGGTGATGCGTTGTGCAGACCTCACTACCCTCTGGAGAGCCTTACGGTTGTGGGTGGAGCAGTTGCCGTACCAGGCGGTGATACAGCTCGACAGGATGCTCTAGATTGTGCATCTGTTGAAGTTTGTGAGTGCTTTTGGTGACAAGCCGAATTTCTTCCGCCTCCTGAGGTTGAAGAGGCGCTGCTGCGCCTTCTTCACGATGCTGTCTGTGTGGGTGGACCAATTCAGTTTGTCTGTGACGTGTACGCCGAGGAACTTAAAACTTACTACCCTCTCCACTACTGTTCCGTCGATGTGGGTAGGGGTGTGTTCCCTCTGCTGTTTCCTGAAGTCCACAATCATCTCCCTAGTTTTGTTGACGTTGAGTGTGAGGTTATTTTCCTGACACCACACTCCGAGGGCCCTCACCTCCTCCCTGTAGGCCGTCTCGTCGTTGTTGGTAATCAAGCCTACCACTGTTGTGTCGTCCGCAAACTTGATGATTGAGTTGGAGGCGTGCGTGGCCACGCAGTCGTGGGTGAACAAGGAGTACAGGAGAGGGCTCAGAACGCACCCTTGTGGGGCCCCAGTGTTGACGATCAGCGGGGTGAAGATGTTGTTACCTACCCTCACCACCTGGGGGCGGCCCGTCAGGAAGTCCAGTACCCAGTTGCACAGGGCGGGGTCGAGACCCAGGGTCTCAAGCTTGATGACGAGTTTGGAGGGTACTATGGTGTTAAATGCTGAGCTGTAGTTGATGAACAGCATTCTCACATAGGTATTCCTCTTGTCCAGATGGGTTAGGGCAGTGTGCAGTGTGGTTGAGATTGCATCGTCTGTGGACCTATTTGGGCGGTAAGCAAATTGGAGTGGGTCTAGGGTGTCAGGTAGGGTGGAGGTGATATGGTCCTTGACTAGTCTCTCAAAGCACTTCATGATGACGGAAGTGAGTGCTACAGGGCGGTAGTCATTTAGCTCAGTTACCTTAGCTTTCTTGGGAACAGGAACAATGGTGGCCCTCTTGAAGCATGTGGGAACAGAAGACTGGGATAGGGATTGATTGAATATGTCCGTAAACACACCAGCCAGCTGGTCTGCGCATGCTCTGAGGGCGCGGCTGAGGGAGTGTGCAATTGGCATGCTGATTGCAGGAATATCCACCAGAGCTGTTGCCAGAGAATTTAATGTTCATTTGTTTACCATAAGCCACTTCAAATGCTGTTTTGGAGAATTTGGCAGTACGTCCAACCGGAATCACAACCGCATACCACATGTATGGCGTCCAGTGGGAGCGAGCGGTTCACTGATGTCAATGTTGTGAACAGAGTGCCCCATGGTGACGGTGGGGTTATGGTATAAGTAGGCATAAGCTACTGATAATGGACACAATTGCATTTTATCAACGGTAATTTGAATGCACAGATATACCATGATGAGATCCTGAGGCCCATTGTAAGGCCCATTTCTTTTAATTAATAAGGTATCTGTGACCAGCAGATACATATCTGTATTCCCAGTAATGTGAAATCCATAGACTAGGGGATAATTTATTTATTTCAATTGACTGATTTCCTCATATGAACTGTAACTCAGTAAAATCTTTGATGTTATTGCATGTTGCGTTTACATTTGTTCAGTTTAATACATATGGTAGCAAATATACTTACAAGGTTCATTGAAGATTAATGTAATATCTGATTGATATGGTTGATTAACATTTAGACAATAGAAATGTTGCATGTATTATATTTAAAAAAACATACAAGAGACATGCAAACTAAGCCTTCTAAGGTCTCATATACATGGGACATACGAATTTGAAAGAGCTTGGATCATAGTAATAACAAGCTGTTGCATTTATTGTATAAAAGACAAAGGAGAGATGTGTAAGCCTAGGAGAAGGAGAAGCAGTAGGAGAAGGAGGAGCAGGAAGAGAAAGTGAGAAAGCAGAAGCAGGGAGGAGAGGATGAGGAGGAGAAGAAAGGATGATAGGAATAGGTGGAGGAGAGAGAGGGAGGATGAAGAAAAGGAGGTGATGAGTTCAAGAGGAGGAGGAGAAGAGGTGGGAAGGGGACAGGGGGAGGAGGAGGAGGAGTTAATCTACTGTACTTAGTTATTCAGTGGACATTTCGCAGCAGTCATTCTCATGATAGCACATTGGTAGTAGTCAGTGACCAATATCAAAGCTAAGCAGTGCGGGTCTTGGGTTAACCCTGGATGGGATACCAAAGGCATAGCTGTAGATAAAACAGAGGAGGTGCTGCCCAATTTAGGAGGTGCTGCCCAATTTAATATTGTGTTTTCTTACAGTAAATGTCGTGTTTTTAAATAAAAAGTAATGGGAATCCTATAAGGAAAGCATCTATTTTGTAGAGGTTACATTCTCAGAACATTCATTTTTCTTATAATATTAATTGATGACTCCTGTAACTCAAGTATTTTGTCTCAAATATGTCTCCATATCTTGTTAGAAAATTCAACACAATCATGTATTTAATTGTGTATGTCATATATGTCACGTTCTGACCTTTATTTCCTTTGTTTTGTATTTATTTAGTTGGTCAGGGCGTGAGTTGGGTGGGCAGTCTATGTTTGTTTTTCTATGTTTTGGGGCATTTCTATGTTTCGGCCTAGTATGGTTCTCAATCAGAGGCAGGTGTCATTAGTTGTCTCTGATTGAGAATCATACTTAGGTAGCCTGGGTTGCACTGTTTGTTTGTGGGTGATTGTCTATGTTGTAGCTTCACGGTTGTCATTTGTTTATTGTTTTGTATACAGTGTCAGTATTTTCTTTATTAAAGATTTACCATGGACACTTACCACGCCGCATTTTGGTCCGACTCTTCATCACCACTAGAAAACCGTGACAGAATCACCCACCCAACTCGGACCAAGCGGCGTGGTAAACAGCAGCGACGACAGCAGCAGCAGCAGCAACAACAGCTGCCAGCATCACAGGACTACACAACTTGGGAGGAGATAGACAGGTGGGCGGTCGACCCAGGGAGAGTGCCGGAACCCGCCTGGGATTCAATGGAGCAGTGCAAGGAGGGTTACAGGAGGATGAGGTTGGCGAAGCCAGCACGGCAGTGCGACAGGTACGAGAGGCAGCCCCAAATTTTTTTTTTGGGGGGCAGACGAGGTGTGGTACTAAGCCAGGTAGCAGACCTGAGCTCACTCCTCGTGCTTATGATAAGCAGCGCATTACTGGTCAGGCACCGTGTTATGCGGTTAAGCGCACGGTGTCGCCAGTGCGTGCCCATAGCCCGGTGCGCTATAGGGCAGCCCCCGAAAGTGCCATGCGAGTGTGGGCATCGAGCCAGGGCGTATGGTGCCTGCTCAGCGGGTCTGGTCGCCGGTACGCAGTTTTGGTCCAGGTTATCCTGCGCCGGCTCTGCGTGCTGTGTCTCCGGGGCGCTGGGAGGGTGCAGTGCGTCCTCTGCCTGCGCTCCGCTCGTGTCGGGCGAATGTGGGAGTGGAGCCTAAGGGAGAGGTGCGTGTAGTAAGCACTAGATCTCCCATGCTTACCCACAGCCCGGTTCAACCTGTGCCTGCACTCTGGAGGGTCCGGGCTAGAGTAGTTGTCCAGCCTGGGGAAGTGGTGCCAGGTTGCGCACCAGAGCTCCAGTGCTCCCCCACAGCCCGGTCCTTCAGGTGCCTCCTAACACCAGGCCTCCTGAGGGTCTCCCCAGCCTGGTGGTTCCTGTGGCAGCCCCACGCACCAGGCTGTCTCTCTGTCTCCTCCCTGCAGGTGGTCCTGCCTGTCCGGCGCCGCTGCCGGAGCCTCCCGCCTGTCCGGGCGCCGCTGCCGGAGCCTCCCGCCTGTCCGGAGCCTCCCGCCTGTCCGGCGCTGCTGCCGGGAGCCTCCCGCCTGTCCGGCGCCGCTGCCGGAGTCTGAGGCGCCAGAGCCCGTCAGCCCAGAGGCGCCAGAGCTTCTGCCCCTCTGTCCAGAGCTTCTGCCCCTCTGTCCAGAGCTTCTGCCCCTCTGTCCAGAGCTTCTGCCCCTCTGTCCAGAGCTTCTGCCCCTCTGTCCAGAGCTTCTGCCCCTCTGTCCAGTGGGGTCATTGAGAGGGTGGTCATGGTGAGAAAGCCACGGAGGCGGACAATAAGGCGGACTAAGACAATGGTGAAGTGGGGTCCGCGTCCTGCGCCAGAGCCGCCACCGCGGACAGACGCCCACCCAGACCCTCCCCTATAGGTCAAGGTTTTGCGGCCGGAGTCCGCACCTTTGGGGTACTGTCACGTTCTGACCTTTATTTCCTTTGTTTTGTATTTATTTAGTTGGTCAGGGGCGTGAGTTGGGTGGGCAGTCTATGTTTGTTTTTCTATGTTTTGGGGCATTTCTATGTTTCGGCCTAGTATGGTTCTCAATCAGAGGCAGGTGTCATTAGTTGTCTCTGATTGAGAATCATACTTAGGTAACCTGGGTTGCACTGTTTGTTTGTGGGTGATTGTCTATGTTGTAGCTTCACGGTTGTCATTTGTTTATTGTTTTGTATACAGTGTCAGTATTTTCTTTATTAAAGATTTACCATGGACACTTACCACGCCGCATTTTGGTCCGACTCTTCATCACCAC
>NW_024605988.1:0-6285 GCF_018296145.1 Oncorhynchus tshawytscha | reverse complement strand
TAGATCTAGCTGGTCTGTCATAATATAATAGAGACAGTAGATCTAGCTGGTCTGTCATAATATAATAGAGACAGTAGATCTAGCTGGTCTGTCATAATATAATAGAGACAGTAGATCTAGCTGGTCTGTCATAATATAATAGAGACAGTAGATCTAGCTGGTCTGTCATAATATAATAGAGACAGTAGATCTAGCTGGTCTGTCATAATATAATAGAGACAGTAGATCTAGCTGGTCTGTCATAATATAATAGAGACAGTAGATCTAGATAATTGAGACAGTATATCTTGCTGGTCTGTCATAATGTAATAGAGACAGTAGATCTAGCTGGTCTGTCATATTATATTGAGGCACTAGATCTAGCTGATCTGTCATAATACAATAACAGTATATGTCATAATATAATAGAGACAGTATATCTTGCTGGTCTGTCATAATATAATAGAGACAGTATATTGAGCTGGTCTGTCATATTATAATAGAGGCAGTAGATCTAGCTGGTCTGTCATAATATAATAGTGACAGTACATCTAGCTGGTCTGTCATAATATAATAGAGACAGTAGATCTAGCTGGTATGTCATAATATAATGGAGACAGTATATCTTGCTGGTCTGTCATAATATAATAGAGACAGTACATCTAGCTGGTCTGTCATAATATAATAGAGACAGTAGATCAAGCTGGTCTGTCATAATATAATTGAGACAGTATATCTTGCTGGTCTGTCATAATGTAATAGAGACAGTAGATCTAGCTGGTCTGTCATATTATAATTGAGGCACTAGATCTAGCTGATCTGTCATAATACAATTGAGACAGTAGATATAGGTGGTCTACCATAATATAATTGAGACAGGAGATCTAGCTGGTCTGTCATAATAAAATAGAGACAGTAGATCTAGCTGGTCTGTCATACTATAATAGAGACAGTATATCTTGCTGGTCTGTCATTATATAATAGAGACAGTAGATCTAGCTGGTCTGTCATAATATAATAGAGACAGTAGATCAAGCTGGTCTGTCATAATATAATTGAGACAGGAGATCTAGCTGGTCTGTCATAATATAATAGAGACAGTAGATCTAGCTGGTCTGTCAAAATATAATAGAGACAGTATATCTTGCTGGTCTGTCATAATATAATAGAGACAGTAGATCTAGCTGGTCTGTCATGTTATAATTGAGGCAGTAGATCTAGCTGGTCTATCATAATATAATAGAGACAGTACATCTAGATGGTCTGTGATGATATAATAGAGACAGTAAATCTAGCTGGTCTGTCATAATATAATAGAGACAGTAGATCTAGCTGGTCTGTCATAATATAATAGAGACAGTATATCTTGCTGGTCTGTCAAAATGTGATAGGGACAGTAGATCTAGCTGGTCTGTCATAATATAATAGAGACAGTAGATCTAGCTGGTCTGTCATAATATAATAGAGACAGTAGATCTAGCTGGTCTGTCATAATATAATAGAGACAGTAGATCTAACTGGTCTGTCATATTATAATAGAGGCAGTAGATCTAGCTGGTCTGTCATAATATAATAGAGACAGTAGATCTACCTGGTATGTCATAATATAATGGAGACAGTATATCTTGCTGGTCTGTCATAATATAATAGAGACAGTAGATCTAGCTGGTCTGTCATATTATAATTGAGGCAGTAGATCTAGCTGGTCTGTCATAATATAATAGAGACAGTAGATCTAGGTGGTCTCTCATAATATAATAGAGACAGTAGATCTAGCTGGTCTGTCATAATATAATAGAGACAGTAAAAATTGCTGGTCGGTCATATCATAATTGAGACAGTATATCTTGCTGGTCTGTCATAATGTAATAGAGACAGTAGATCTAGCTGGTCTGTCATATTATAATTGAGGCACTAGATCTAGCTGATCTGTCATAATACAATTGAGACAGTAGATATAGGTGGTCTACCATAATATAATTGAGACAGGAGATCTAGCTGGTCTGTCATAATAAAATAGAGACAGTAGATCTAGCTGGTCTGTCATACTATAATAGAGACAGTATATCTTGCTGGTCTGTCATTATATAATAGAGACAGTAGATCTAGCTGGTCTGTCATAATATAATAGAGACAGTAGATCAAGCTGGTCTGTCATAATATAATTGAGACAGGAGATCTAGCTGGTCTGTCATAATATAATAGAGACAGTAGATCTAGCTGGTCTGTCAAAATAGAATAGAGACAGTATATCTTGCTGGTCTGTCATAATATAATAGAGACAGTAGATCTAGCTGGTCTGTCATGTTATAATTGAGGCAGTAGATCTAGCTGGTCTATCATAATATAATAGAGACAGTACATCTAGATGGTCTGTGATGATATAATAGAGACAGTAAATCTAGCTGGTCTGTCATAATATAATAGAGACAGTAGATCTAGCTGGTCTGTCATAATATAATAGAGACAGTATATCTTGCTGGTCTGTCAAAATGTGATAGGGACAGTAGATCTAGCTGGTCTGTCATAATATAATAGAGACAGTAGATCTAGCTGGTCTGTCATAATATAATAGAGACAGTAGATCTAGCTGGTCTGTCATAATATAATAGAGACAGTAGATCTAGCTGGTCTGTCATATTATAATAGGCAGTAGATCTAGCTGGTCTGGCATAATATAATAGAGACAGTAGATCTACCTGGTATGTCATAATATAATGGAGACAGTATATCTTGCTGGTCTGTCATAATATAATAGAGACAGTAGATCTAGCTGGTCTGTCATATTATAATTGTTGACAGTAGATCTAGCTGGTCTGTCATAATATAATAGAGACAGTAGATCTAGGTGGTCTCTCATAATATAATAGAGACAGTAGATCTAGCTGGTCTGTCATAATATAATAGAGACAGTAAAAATCTGCTGGTCTGTCATATTATAGAGACAGTAGATCTAGCTGGTCTATCATAATATAATAGAGACAGTACATCTAGATGGTCTGTCATAATATAATAGAGACAGTATATCTTGCTGGTCTGTCATATTATAATAGAGACAGTAGATCTAGCTGGTCTGTCATAATATAATAGAGACAGTAGATCTAGCTGGTCTATCATAATATAATAGAGACAGTATATCTAGCTGGTCTGTCATATTATAATTGAGGCAGTAGATCTAGCTGGTCTATCATAATATAATAGAGACAGTACATCTAGATGGTCTGTCATAATATAATAGAGACAGTATATCTTGCTGGTCTGTCATAATATAATAGAGACAGTAGATCTAGCTGGTCTGTCATGTTATAATTGAGGCAGTAGATCTAGCTGGTCTATCATAATATAATAGAGACAGTAGATCTAGCTGGTCTGTCATAATATAATAGAGACAGTAGATCTAGCTGGTCTGTCATAATATAATAGAGACAGTAGATCTAGCTGGTCTGTCATAATATAATAGAGACAGTAGATCTAGCTGGTCTGTCATAATATAATAGAGACAGTAGATCTAGCTGGTCTGTCATAATATAATAGAGACAGTAGATCTAGCTGGTCTGTCATAATATAATAGAGACAGTAGATCTAGCTGGTCTGTCATGTCATAATATAATAATAGAGACAGTAGATCTAGCTGGTCTGTCATAATATAATAGAGACAGTAGATCTAGCTGGTCTGTCATAATATAATAGAGACAGTAGATCTAGCTGGTCTGTCATAATATAATAGAGACAGTAGATCTAGCTGGTATGTCATAATATAATAGAGACAGTATATCTTCTGGTCTGTCATAATATAATAGAGACAGTAGATCTAGCTGGTCTGTCATAATATAATAGAGACAGTAGATCTAAGCTGGTCTGTCATAATATAATTGAGACAGTATATCTTGCTGGTCTGTCATAATGTAATAGAGACAGTAGATCTAGCTGGTCTGTCATATTATAATTGAGGCACTAGATCTAGCTGATCTGTCATAATACAATTGAGACAGTAGATATAGGTGGTCTACATAATATAATTGAGACAGGAGATCTAGCTGGTCTGTCATAATAAAATAGAGACAGTAGATCTAGCTGGTCTGTCATACTATAATAGAGACAGTATATCTTGCTGGTCTGTCATTATATAATAGAGACAGTAGATCTAGCTGGTCTGTCATAATATAATAGAGACAGTAGATCAAGCTGGTCTGTCATAATATAATTGAGACAGGAGATCTAGCTGGTCTGTCATAATATAATAGAGACAGTAGATCTAGCTGGTCTGTCAAAATATATAATAGAGACAGTATATCTTGCTGGTCTGTCATAATATAATAGAGACAGTAGATCTAGCTGGTCTGTCATGTTATAATAGAGACAGTAGATCTAGCTGGTCTGTCATAATATAATAGAGACAGTACATCTAGATGGTCTGTGATGATATAATAGAGACAGTAAATCTAGCTGGTCTGTCATAATATAATAGAGACAGTAGATCTAGCTGGTCTGTCATAATATAATAGAGACAGTATATCTTGCTGGTCTGTCAAATATAATAGAGACAGTAGATCTAGCTGGTCTGTCATAATATAATAGAGACAGTAGATCTAGCTGGTCTGTCATAATATAATAGAGACAGTAGATCTAGCTGGTCTGTCATAATATAATAGAGACAGTAGATCTAACTGGTCTGTCATATATAATAGAGGCAGTAGATCTAGCTGGTCTGTCATAATGTAATAGAGACAGTAGATCTACCTGGTATGTCATAATATAATGGAGACAGTATATCTTGCTGGTCTGTCATAATATAATAGAGACAGTAGATCTAGCTGGTCTGTCATATTATACTTGAGGCAGTAGATCTAGCTGGTATGTCATAATATAATAGAGACAGTAGATCTAGGTGGTCTCTCATAATATAATAGAGACAGTAGATCTAGCTGGTCTGTCATAATATAATAGAGACAGTAAAAATTGCTGGTCGGTCATATTATAATTGAGACAGTATATCTTGCTGGTCTGTCATAATGTAATAGAGACAGTAGATCTAGCTGGTCTGTCATATTATAATTGAGGCACTAGATCTAGCTGATCTGTCATAATACAATTGAGACAGTAGATCTACCTGGTCTGTCATAATATAATTGAGACAGGAGATCTAGCTGGTCTGTCATAATAAAATAGAGACAGTAGATCTAGCTGGTCTGTCATACTATAATAGAGACAGTATATCTTGCTGGTCTGTCATTATATAATAGAGACAGTAGATCTAGCTGGTCTGTCATAATATAATAGAGACAGTAGATCAAGCTGGTCTGTCATAATATAATTGAGACAGGAGATCTAGCTGGTCTGTCATAATATAATAGAGACAGTAGATCTAGCTGGTCTGTCAAAATATAATAGAGACAGTATATCTTGCTGGTCTGTCATAATATAATAGAGACAGTAGATCTAGCTGGTCTGTCATGTTATAATTGAGGCAGTAGATCTAGCTGGTCTATCATAATATAATAGAGACAGTACATCTAGATGGTCTGTGATGATATAATAGAGACAGTAAATCTAGCTGGTCTGTCATAATATAATAGAGACAGTAGATCTAGCTGGTCTGTCATAATATAATAGAGACAGTATATCTTGCTGGTCTGTCAAAATGTGATAGGGACAGTAGATCTAGCTGGTCTGTCATAATATAATAGAGACAGTAGATCTAGCTGGTCTGTCATAATATAATAGAGACAGTAGATCTAGCTGGTCTGTCATAATATAATAGAGACAGTAGATCTAACTGGTCTGTCATATTATAATAGAGGCAGTAGATCTAGCTGGTCTGGCATAATGTAATAGAGACAGTAGATCTACCTGGTATGTCATAATATAATGGAGACAGTATATCTTGCTGGTCTGTCATAATATAATAGAGACGGTAGATCTAGCTGGTCTGTCATATTATACTTGTTGCAGTAGATCTAGCTGGTATGTCATAATATAATAGAGACAGTAGATCTAGGTGGTCTCTCATAATATAATAGAGACAGTAGATCTAGCTGGTCTGTCATAATATAATAGAGACAGTAAAAATTGCTGGTCGGTCATATTATAATTGAGACAGTAGATCTAGCTGGTCTATCATAATATAATAGAGACAGTACATCTAGATGGTCTGTCATAATATAATAGAGACAGTATATCTTGCTGGTCTGTCATATTATAATTGAGAGAGACAGTATATCTAGCTGGTCTGTCATATTATAATTGAGGCAGTAGATCTAGCTGGTCTATCATAATATAATAGAGACAGTACATCTAGATGGTCTG
>NW_024605987.1:0-6284 GCF_018296145.1 Oncorhynchus tshawytscha | reverse complement strand
ACTGACAGTATATAGGGTAGGCTGACAGTATGCAGAGTATAGTTGGGTTGACAGTATATAGGGTGGGGTAGGGCTGACAGTATATAGGCTAGGGTAAGGCTGACAGTATATAGGCTAGGGTAAGGGCTGACTATATAGGGTAGGGTAGGGCTGACAGTATATAGGGTAGGTAGGGTAAGGCTGACAGTATATAGGGTAGGTAGGCTGACACTAAATAGTAGGGTTGGGATGAGTATGTAGGGTAGGATGACAGTGTATAGGGAGGGTTAGCTAGGGCTGACAATATATCAGGGAGAGCTGACAGTATATAGGGTAGGGTAGGGCTGACAGTATATAGGGTAGGAGTAGGGCTGACAGTATATAGGGTAGGGGTAGGGCTGACAGTATATAGGGTAGGGTAGGGCTGACAGTATATAGGGTAGGGTAGAGCTGACAGTATATAGGGTAGGGTAGGAGCTGACAGTAGATAGGGTAGGGAAAGGATGACAGTATATAGGGTAGGGTAGGGCTGACAGTATATAGGGTAGGGCTGACAGTATATAGAATTGGAGCTGACAGTATATAGGGCTGACAGTATATAGGGTAGGCTGACAGTATATAGGGTAGGGTGACAGTATATAGGCTGACAGTATATAGGAGTAGGCTGACAGTATATAGGGTAGGGTAGCTGACAGTATATAGGGTAGAGCAGGCTGACAGTATATAGGTAGGGATGACAGTATATAGGGAGGGCTGACAGTATATAGGGAGAGCTGACAGTATATATGGAAAAGGGTTGACAATATATAGGGGTAAGGTTAACAGTAAATAGTGTAGGATGAGGATAACAGTATATAGTGTAGGGAATGCTGACAGTATATAGGGTGGGGTAGGCTGACAGTATATAGGGTATGGGACTGTCAATATATGACAGTATCTAGGGTAGGGTAGACTGACAGTATACATGGTAGGGTTGACAGTATATAGGGTAGGTTGACAGTAAATAGGGTATAGATGAGGTTAACAGTATATATTGTAGGGTAATGCTGACAGTATATAGGGTGGGGTAGGCTGACAGTATATAGGGTATGGTAAGACTGTCAGTTTGACAGTATATAGGGTAGGGATGACAGTATCTAGGGTAGGGTAGACTGACAGTATACAGAGTAGGGTAAGACTGACTGTTTATAGGGTAGGGTAGTGTTGACAGTATGTAGGGTATAGTTGGGTTGACAGTATATATTGTAGGGTAAGAATGACCGTTTATGGGCTGAATGTAGGGTAGGGCTGACTGTATATAGGGTAGGCTGACAGTATATAGGGTATGGTAGGGTTGACAGTATATAGGGTAGGGTAGACTGACAGAATGTAGGGTAGGGTAGGCTGACAGTATGTAGGGTAGGGCAGACTGACAGTTTATAGGGTAGGGTAGGGTTGAAAGTATGTAGGGTAGGGTAGGCTGACAGTACACAGGGTAGGGTAAGACTGACTGTTTATAGGGTAGGGTAGTGTTGACAGTATGAGGGTATAGTTGGGTTGAGGGCAGTATATATTGTAGGGTAAGGCTGACAGTGACAGTATAGGGTAGGGTAAAAATGACAGTATATAGGGTAGGGTGGGGTTGACAGTATATAGGGTAGGGTAGGTAAGGCTGACAGTATATAGTATGTATAGGCAAGGGTTGACAGTATATAGGGCAGGGCTGACTGACAGGCTGAGAGTATATAGGGTAGGGTAGGGCTGACAGTATGGGGTAGGGTAGGCTGACAGTATATAGGGTAGGTAGACTGACAGTTTATAGGGCAGGGTACACTAAATAGGGTTGAAAGTATGTGGGCAGGGCTGACAGTATATAGGGTAGGGTAGGCTGACAGTATATAGGGTAGGGTAGGCTGACAGTATATAGTGGGTAGTGAGGTTGACAGATGATAGTGTAGGGTAGGGATGACAGTATATAGGGTGCAGGGATGACAATATAAGGGGCTGGGTACAGTATATAGGGTAGGGTAAGGCTATATATTGTAGGGTAAGAATGACAATAGGGGTAAGGCTGACTGTATATAGGGTAGGCTGACAGTATATAGGGTAGGGGTTGACAGTATATAGGGTAGGGTGACTGAAGTATATAGGTAGGGTAAGGCTGACAGTATAGAGGGTAGGGTAGGGTTGACAGTATGATAGGGTAGGGTAGGCTGACAGTATATAGGGTAGGGTAAGACTGACTGTAAATAGGGTAGGTAGTGGGCTTGACAGTATGTGGGTATAGTTGGGTTGACAGTATATATTGTAGGGTGACAATGATGTATCAGGGAGAGGCTGACTTATATAGGGTAGGGTAGGCTGACAGTATATAGGGTAGACTGACAGTATATAGGGTAGGGTAGGGTTGACAGTATATAGGGTAGGGTGAGATAACAGTATATAGGGGTAGGGTTTATGACAGTATCTAGGGTAGGGTAGGCTGACAGTATACAGGGGGTAGGTAAGACTGACTGTTTATAGGGTAGGGTAGTGTTGACAGTATGTAGGGTATAGTTGGGTTGACAGTATATATATTGTAGGGTAAGAGGCTGACAGTTTATAGGGTAGAGAGGCTGACTGTATATAGGGTAGGGTGACAGTATATAGGGTTAACAGTATAGGGTAGGGTAGGGCTGACAGTATATAGGGTAGGGTGGACTGACAGCATGTAGGGTAGGGTAGGCTGACAGTATATAGGGTAGGGTAGGTTGACAGTATGGTTATAGGGTAGGGTGG
Organism: Oncorhynchus tshawytscha; assembly: GCF_018296145.1. NCBI lineage: Eukaryota > Metazoa > Chordata > Actinopteri > Salmoniformes > Salmonidae > Oncorhynchus > Oncorhynchus tshawytscha. The sequence continues at coordinate 3,548 of NW_024605987.1, read as the reverse complement.
CTGACAGTACATAGGGTAGGGTAAGACTGACAGTATAGGGTAGGGTGACAGTATATAGGGTAGGGGCTGACAGTATATAGGGTAGGGTAGACTGACAGTATATATAGGGCTGACAGTAAAAGGGTAGGGCTGACAGTATATAGGGTAGGGTAGGCTGACAGTATATAGGGCAGGGCTGACAGTATACAGGGGTAGGGTTAACTGACAGTATATAGGGTAGGTCAACTGACAGTATATAGGGTAGGGTAGGGCTGACAGTATATAGGGGCTAGGTAGGGTAGGCTGACAGTATATAGGGTAGGCTGACACTATATAGGGTTGGGAAGGATGACAGTATAGGTTAGGGTAGGGCTGACAGTATATAGGGTAGGGCTGACAATATATAGGAGCTGACAGTATATAGGGTAGGTAGGCTGACAGTATATAGGGTTAGGGCTGACAGTATATAGGGTAGTGACACAGTATAGGACTGACTGACAGTATATAGGGTAGGGTTGACAGTATATAGGGTAGGTTAGGGCTTGGTAAATAGGGTGACAGTATATAGGGTCTAGTAGGCTGACAGTATATAGGGTAGGGCTAGGCTGACAGTATATAGGGTACAGTATATAGGGTAAGGGCTGACAGTATTAGGGTAGGACAGTAGGGGGTGACAGTATATAGGGTAGGGTAGACTGACAGTATACAGGCTAGTATATAGGTAAAACTGACACTATTATTATATCGAGGGATGAGTATATAGGTAGGGCAGTTGACAGTATATAGGGTAGGTAGTTGGTGTAGGTGACAGTATATAGTCTAGGAGTAAACTGACAGTATAGGGTAGGGTAGGGCTGACTGTATAGGGTAAAGGGTAGACTGACAGTTTATAGGGTAGGGGTGACAGTATATGGGTAGGGCTGACAGTATATAGGGTAGGTTAGGCTGACAGTATGTAGGGTAGGGTAGATATATGACAGTATATAGGGTAGGGTAGGGCTGACAGTATATAGGGTAGGGTATATAGGAAAGCTGACAGTATACAGGGTAGGGTAGGGCTGACAGTTTAGCATAGGGTAGGGCAAGGTAGGGTATGACAGTATAGGGTTGGCTGACCAGTATATATGTAGGGTAAGGCTGACAGTATATAGGGTAGGGTAGGGTGAACAGTACTGAGGGTAAGAGCTGACAGTATATAGGGTATATAGGGTAAAGGTGGGGTTGACAGTATATAGGGTAGGGTAAACTGACAGTATGTAGGGACAGTATGTAGGGTAGGCTGACAGTATATCAGGGTAGTGAGGTAAGACTGACAGTATATAGGGTAGGGTTGACAGTATATAGGGTAGGGTTAACAGTATATATAGTAGGGTATGACAGTATATAGGGTAGGGTAGGGGCGACAGTATATAGGGTAGGGTAGGCTGACAGTATATAGGGGTATGTAGGCTGAGCTGTCAGGGTTTATAGGGTAGGGATGACAGTGTCTAGGGTAGGGCTGACAATATACAGGGAGTAGGGCACAACTGACTGTTATATAGGGTAGGGTAGGGCTGACAGTATATAGGGTAGGTTGACAGTATATAGGGTGAACAGTATATAGGTAGGGTAGGATAACAGTTTATAGGGTAGGGTAATGACTGACCGTATATAGGGTATGGTAAGACTGACAGTATATAGGGTAGGGATGACAGTATCTAGGGCAGGGTAGACTGACAGTATACAGGGTAAAGTAAGACTGACTGTTTATAGGGTAGGATAGTGTTGACAGTATGTAGGGTATAGTTGGGTTGACAGTATATATTGTAGGGTAAGGCTGACAGTGTATAGGGTAGGGTAGGCTGAATGTATATAGGGTAGGGTGGGGTTGACAGTATATAGGGTAGGGTAGGGCTGACAGTATATTGGGTAGGGTTGACAGTATGTAGGGTAGGGACAGTAGGGCTGACAGTATACAGGGTAGGTGGGCTGAGCAGTATATAGGGGCAGGCTGACACTATATAGGGTAGGAGTAGGCTGACAGTTTATAGGGTAGGGTAGGGCTGAAAGTATATATCGTAGGGTAGGCTGACAGTATATAGGGTAGGACAGTAGGGCGGACAGTATATAGGGTAGGGTAGGCTGACAGTATATAGGGGTAGGGACTGACAGTATACAGGTAGGCTGACAGTAAATAGGGTTGGGACAGTATGTAGGGTAGGGGATGACAGTGTATAGGGTAGGGCTGACAATATATCAGGTGGGCTGACAGTATATAGGGTAGGGTAAGGCTGACAGTATATAGGGTAGGGTTGACAGTATATAGGGTAGGTTAACAGTTAGGAGCTGACAGTATATAGGGTAGGGTAGGACAGTATATAGGGTAGGGTAATGCTGACAGTATATAGGGTAGGGTAGGGCTGACAGTATACAGGGCAGGGCAGAACAGTATACAGAAGGTAGGACTGACTGTTTATATAGGTAGGGTAGGCTTGACAGTATAAAGGGTATAGTTGGGTTGACAGTATATATTGTAGGGTAGGCTGACAGTATATAGGGTAGGTAGGGCTGACTGTATATGGGGGGTGGCTGACAGTATATAGGGTAGGGTAGGGATGACAGTATATAGGGTAGGGTTGACAGTATATAGGGTAGGGTAACTGACAGTATAGGGTCGGGTGAGGATGACAGTATATAGTGTAGGGTAAGACTGACAGTTTTAGGGTAGGATGACAGTATCTAGGGTAGGGTAGACTGACACTATAGGGTAGGGTAAGACTGACTGTTTATAGGGTAGGGTATGTAGGGTGTTGACAGTATGTAGGGTATAGTTGGGTTGACAGTATATATTGTAGGGTAGGTGAAGAATGACTGACAGTATGTAGGGTAGGGTAGGCTGACTGTATATAGGGGTAGGGGCTGACAGTATATAGGGTATGGTAGGGTTGACAGTATATAGGGTTAACATTATATAATTGTAGGGTAGACTGACAGTATGTAGGGTTCAGGGTAGGCTGACAGTATGTAGGGTAGGGTAGGGCTGAAGTATGTAGGGTTTAGGGTAGGCTGACAGTACACAGGGTAGGGTAAGTACTGACTGACTGTTTATAGGGTAGGGTGGTGTTGACAGTATGTAGGGTATAGTTGGGTTGACAGTATATATTGTAGGGTAAGGCTGACAGTGTATAGGGTAGGTAAGGCTGACTGTATATAGGGTAGGGTGGGTTGATATATAGGGTAGGGTAGGGCTGACAGTATATTATGTAGGGTTGACAGTTAATAGGGTAGGGTTGGGCTGACAGTATATATGTAGGGTAGGGTAAGGCTGACTGTATATAGGGTAGGTAGGATTGACAGTATATAGGGTAGGGTAGGCTGACACTATATAGGAAGGGGGTAGGGCTGACTGTATATAGGGTAGGGTAGGATTGACAGTATATAGGTTAGGTAGGGCTGACAGTATATAGGGTAGGGTAGGACTGACAGTATATAGGGTAGGGTAAACTGACTGACAGTTTATAGGTTAGGGTAGGGTTGAAAGTATGTAGGGTAGGGTAGGCTGACAGTATGTAGTGGTAGGCTGACAGTAT
>NW_024605986.1:0-6277 GCF_018296145.1 Oncorhynchus tshawytscha | reverse complement strand
GCTATTTGACCAAGACCTCCACAATCACTCGACCCTCAATCCAACTGAGATGGTTTGGGATGAGTTGAACCACAGAGTGAAGGAAAGCAACCAACAAGTACTCAGCATATGTGGGAACTCCTTCAAGACTGTTGAAAAGTATTCCTCATGAAGATGGTTGAGAGAATGCCAAGATTGTGCAAAGCTGTCATCAAGGCAAAGGGTGGCTACTTTTAAAAATCTAAAATATATTTCTACAATACTTTTTGGTTACTACATGATTCCATATATGATATTTCATAGTTTTGATGTCTTCACTATTATTCTACAATGTAGAAAAAAATAATAATAAAAAAACCCTTGAATGAGTAGGTGTGTCCAAACTTTTGACTGGTGCTGTGTATATATATATACACATATATATATTGATTCTTGAAGAATATAACTTATAAATGCCTCATGATTTAAGCTTGTTTTCTACAATGTTTGTAAACAGTGTAAATGTATAGCCTCATAACATGGTTAAAACAGTTATTTAAATATCATGGATGGTCGGTCCTTAGCATCCATAGCTCTGTCTATTAATAATCTGAGAGTGGTTACATTTCTCCAGGCCCATCCTCATCTTTTTACCAAAACAAAGGCGGGGCGCCCTTTTGGTATTGTTTCATCTGTGGATTTGCCCTTTAAACAGCTGCATATAAAAGTGTCACCAACAGAAAGGTAAACAATAGGCCTATAGCAAAGCAGCACATGGCATTCATTTTCACATGTAAATAGCACTTTTCAGTAGTGGTCAAAGCATTTCATTCGATGAGCACAGCATTTATTTTTCAACTCGAATCAATGAGCCCAATCAGTCCTCCATGCCAACAAAATCATAAACAACAGAGTAGGGATGGCTAGTTTTGGGGTTATGCTCAGGTAAATCAACATTTCAAGTTCTATTCTTGAAGAGCAAGGGGTATAAAATGTATTGGAATGACTGGGATTCTGATAGACTTTATTTTTTAATGTAAATATATAATTTAATTGTATTATGTAGTAGAAAGCGATGGGTTAGAAGAAGCCTAAAGTAAAATGTAACATCCATACATGGCTATGTAAACTTTAACATTGATTTATCCTGCAATACATGTCATTCAATTGGTAACATACATTTTTGTATTCTTCTAATGCCTCTTAGGGGAAAAGTAATCTGAAAGTAACTGAAAGTAATCAGATTACGTTACTGATTTTGGTAATCCAAAAGTTACATTACTGATTTTGAGTAATCGAAAACTTACGTTACTGATAACATTTTTGGACAGGTAAATAGTAACTGTAACGGATTACATTTAGAAAGTAACCTACCCATCCCTGCCCACAAGACAAACCACCAAAGGTATCTTCACAATCCCCAAATCAAGAGCAGACTATGGAATGTGCACAGTACTACATAGAGCCATGGCTACATGGAACTCTATTCTACATCCGGTAACTGATGCAAGCAGTAGACTCAGATATAAAAACAGATAAAAATACACCTTATGGAACAGAAGGGACAGTGAAGAGACATACAGGCACAGACACATGATGAGACACGCACTCTACACACACATACACGTGGATGTTGTATTGTAAATATGTGATAGAGGAGTGGCCTGAGGGAACACACTAAATGTATTGGGTAAAGTGTTATGAAATGTAATGTTTCAAATTGTTCATAACTTCCTTAATGTTGCTGGACCCAAGGAAGAGTAACTGCCTCTCCTGTCCTTGTTCAGGCGGCGTTCCGCGGTTGTCGTCACCAGCTTTCTAGCTGCCACCGATCTATGTTTCTTTTTCCATTTATTTTGTCTAGATTGTACACACCTAGTTCCCATTACGTTAAAATTTATTCCCTATTTAACCATCTAGTTCCCACATGGTTTTGTGCGTGTTTGTTCTTTGTTTAGTGTTCAAGACTTCTGTGAGCTGGTGTGTTTTCCTGCGTGGAAATGTTGTTGTTTCTTTTCGAGTAAAGTACGTCTTTTACTCAGTTCTGTGTCCTGCGCCTGACTCTGTCCTAACCGTTGCACATTGACACATGACAGAAACACGCACCACGTATGGAGTCAGCAGGTGCACCCAGTCCTCCGTTACCAGTGGAGGAGCACTGGACGCGACGATGCTCCAAAATCTTGGCACAGCCATGGATCGCGTGATGCACACCATGGAGCAATGGGAGAGAGGGGATTTTCCCACACCCCCATTAACTTCACCCCAACCCACACCACTGTCCACCCCTCCAACACCTGGACCCAGTGGGATTTGGCTCTCGCTCCTGAGGGCATATGATGGAACGGCTGCCGGGTGCCAGGGGTTCCTACTTCAGTTGGAGCTCTACCTGGCAACCGTCCACCCGGCTCCCTCAGGATACCAGAGCGTGTCCACCCTCATCTCCTGTTTGTCGGGGAAAGCGCTTGAGTGGGCCAACGCCGAATGTAGAGGAATAGACGCAGCATTGGTCCGCTATGAGGATTTCACCCGTCGCTTCCAGGTGGTCTTCGATCATCCACCTGAGGGGAGAGCGGCGGGGGAACTTCTTTTCCATCTCAGACAGGGGATGAGGAGCGCACAGGACTTCGCATTGGACTTCAGGACCCTGGCTGTCAGTGCGGGATGGAATGAGAGGGCCCTGATCGACCATTCCTGGTGTAGTCTACATGAGGACGTTCTTCGGGAGCTGGTCTGCAGGGACACCACTCTTACCCTCGACCAGCTGGTGGATTCATCCATCCAGCTGGATAACCTGTTGGCCACCCGCGGAAGTCCGGATCAGGGTCCGTCCATTCCATCCCCCAGCACCTCCGATCCTACACCTATGGAGCTCGGAGGTGCTGCTCTAAGGGTGACTGGAGGGGGCGTTTCCTGCACCACCTGTGGCCTCAGAGGGCACACTGCTGGTCGGTGCTGGAGAGGTTCCCAGGGAGTCGAGGCAGCAGGCAGGGCATTGGTGGATCATCCCAGGTGAGTAGGCACCCAACTCACCCAGAGCTCCCTGTTGCGCACATGTGTGTATGTATAGAATTTCCTGAGTTTTCCCCGCATTCCCAGCATAAGGCGCTAGTAGATTCAGGCACAGCTGGAAACTTTATTGACCGTTAATTTGCACTTAGATTAGGGATCCCTATTGTTCCTGTTGATGTGCCCTTCCCTGTACATGCCTTAGATAGTCATCCTTTAGGGCCAGGCCTGATAAGGGAGGTCACAGCTCCATGTATGCATGATAACGCAGGAGGGTCATGAGGAGAGAAGTAGTCTCTTCCTGATCGATTCTCCTGCGTTTCCTGTGGTGTTGGGGCTTCCCTGGTTGGCCTATCATGACCCCACTATTTTGTGGCAACAGAGGGCTCTCAAGGGATGGTCACATCAGTGCTCAGGGAGGTGTATAGGTGTTTCCATAGATGCAACTACGGTGGAGAGTCCAAACCAGGTCTCCACCATGCACATCCCCCCTGAATATGCCGATTTGGCTCTCGCCTTCTGTAAAAAGAAGGCGACTCAATTACCACCCCCATCGATGCGATAAATCTCCTAGTAGACGCAGCACTTTCCAGGAGTCACGTGTATCCTCTGTCACAGGAGGAGACGGCGGCTATGGAAACATATGTCTCCGAATCTCTGTGACAGGGATACATTTGGCCTTCCACTTCACCTGCCTCCTAGAGTTTCTTTTTTTTGTGAAGAAGAAGGATGGAGGTTTACGCCCGTGCATTGACTATAGAGGTATAAATCAGATCACGGTGAAGTATAGTTACCCGCTACCTCATAGCCAGTGTGACCGAGTCATTGCACCAGGCGTGCTTCTTCACCAAATTGGATCTCAGGAGCGCTTCCAACCTGGTGCGTATCCGGGAGGGGGATGAGTGGAAGACGGCATTTAGTACCACCTCTGGGCATTATGAGTACCTCGTCATGCCGTACGGGTTGATGAATACTCCACCAGTCTTCCAACCTTTGAAGACAAGATTTTCAGGGACCTGCACGGGTGGGGGTGTAGTGGTGTATATAGAAGACATTCTAATATACTCCACTACACGCGCCGAGCATGTGTCCCTGGTGCGCAAGGTGCTTGGTCGACTGTTGGAGCATGACCTGTACGTCAAGGCTGAGAAATGTCTGTTCTTCCAACAGTCCTGTCTCCTTCCTAGGGTACCGCCTGTCAGCGTCAAGGGTGGAGATGGAAAATGACCGCTTTTCAGCCGTGTGTAATTGGCCGACTCCAACCACAGTAAAGGAGGTGCAGCAGTTCTTAGGGTTTGCCAACTACTACCGAAGGTTTAGCTTTGGTCAGGTAGCGGCTCCCATTACCTCCTTGCTGAAGGGGGGACCAGTGCGACTGCAGTGGTCAGCTGGGGCGGACAGGGCTTTTGGTCACCTGAATGCTCTGTTTACCTCGGCTCCCGTGCTGGCTCATCATGATCCCTCCTTGGCATTCATAGTAGAGGTGGACGCGTCAGAGGCTGGGATAGGAGCTGTGCTGTCACAGCGCCGGGTATGCCACCAAAGCTCCGTCCCTGTGCTTTCTTTTCGAAGAAGCTCAGTCCGGTGGAGTGAAACTATGATGTGGGGGACCGGGAGCTGTTGGCTATTGTCAGGGCTCTGAAGGCGTGGAGGCATTGGCTTGAGGGGGCTAAACACCCTTTTCTCATTTGGACTGACCACCACAATCTGGAGTACATCCGGGCGGCGAAGAGAATGAACCCTCGCCAGGCAAGGTGGGCCATGTTTTTCACCCGTTTTGTTTTCACCCTATCCTACAGACCCGGTTCCCAGACCGCTATGGCAGATTCACTGTCCCGGATGTATGACACAGAGGAGCGGTCTACGGATCCCACTCCCATACTCCGGCTTCTTGCCTGATGGCACCAGTGGTATGGGAGGTTGACGCGGACATCGAACGGGCGTTATGTGCGGAGCCCACTCCCACCCAGTGTCCAGTTGGGCGTCTGTACGTTCCATCTGCTGTCCGTGATCGATTGATCTGTTGGGCCCACACGTCACCCTCCTCTGGTCATCCTGTTATCGGTCGGACAGTCTTAGTGGGAAGTACTGGTGGCCCACTTTAGCTAAGGACGTGAGGGTTTATGTTTCCTCCTGCTCGGTGTGCGCTCAGTGCAAGGCACCTAGACACCTGCCCAGAGGGAAATTACAACCCCTACCCCTTCCACAACGGCCGTGGTCACACCTATCGGTGGAATTCGTGACGGATCTTCCTCTGTCACAAGGAAACACCACGATTCTGGTCGTTGTGGATCGGTTATCTAAGTCCTGGTCTCCCTACGGCCCTGCAGACTGCGGAGGCCCTGTTTACACACGTCTTCTGGCACTACGGGGTGCCTGAGGATATAGTGTCTGATCGGGGTCCCCAGTTCACATCGAGGGTCTGGAGGGTGTTCATGGAATGCCTGGGGGTCTCGGACAGCCTGACCTCAGGGTTTCACGCCAAGAGTAATGGGCAGGTGGAGAGAGTTAACCTGGATGTGGGTAGGTTTCTGCGGTCCTATTGCCAGGACCGCCGGGGAGTGGTCAGCCATCCCCGGTCCTGGCACCGTGGCATCAGAGCCAGATCGAGGCACCAGAGGTGGATGAATGGTTTCGGCGTTGGAGGAGACATGGGACGCTGCCCATGTGCGCGGCAACGGGCCATCAGGCGACAGAAGGTGAGCGCCGACCACCACCGCAGTGAGGCCCCGGTGTATGCACCGGGGACCTGGTCTGGCTCGACCAAACCTGCCCCTTCGCCTGCCCTGCCGGAAGCTGGGTCCGTGGTTTGTGGGGCCATTTAAAGTCCTGAGGAGACTGAACGAGGTATGTTATAGGTTACAGCTTCCCCTGACTACCGTATTAACCCCTCGTTCCATGTGTCTCTCCTCAGACCGGTGGTGGCTGGTCCGCTCCAGCAGTCTGAGGTGCGAGAGGCATCGGGCGAGGGGCCTTCAGTACCTCGTGGGTGGGAGGGGTACGATCCTGAGGAGGGATGCTGGGTGCCGGTGGAGGACATCCTGGACCCTTCCTTACTGCAGGAATTTCACCATCTCCACCCGGATCGCCTGCGCCTCGTCCTCCGGGTCATCCCCGAGGCCGGTGTCGGTGCGCTCCTGTAACCAAGCGCGCCAGGGGGTACTGTCACGACTTCCCCCGGTTGGTGCCTCTCCTTGTTCAGGCCATGCCCGGCGGCCGTCCACCGGCTTTCTAGCTGCCACCGATCTACGCTTTTTCCTTTTGTTTTGTCTTGATTGTATACACCTGGTTCCCATTACGTTATAATTTA
>NW_024605985.1:0-6276 GCF_018296145.1 Oncorhynchus tshawytscha | reverse complement strand
AGATCTAGCTGGTCTGTCATAATATAGTAGATACAGTAGATCTAGCTGGTCTGTCATAATATAATAGAGACAGTAGATCTAGCTGGTCTGTCATAATATAATAGAGACAGTAGATCTAGCTGGTCTGTCATAATATAATAGATACAGTAGATCTAGCTGGTCTGTCATAATATAATAGATACAGTAGATCTAGCTGGTCTGTCATAATATAATAGAGACAGTAGATCTAGCTGGTCTGTCATAATATAGATAGAGACAGTAGATCTAGCTGGTCTGTCATAATATAGTAGAGACAGTAGATCTAGCTGGTCTGTCATAATATAATAGATACAGTAGATCTAGCTGGTCTGTCATAATATAATAGAGACAGTAGATCTAGCTGGTCTGTCATAATATAATAGAGACAGTAGATCTAGCTGGTCTGTCATAATATAGTAGATACAGTAGATCTAGCTGGTCTGTCATAATATAATAGAGACAGTAGATCTAGCTGGTCTGTCATAATATAATAGAGACAGTAGATCTAGCTGGTCTGTCATAATATAATAGAGACAGTAGATCTAGCTGGTCTGTCATAATATAATAGAGACAGTAGATCTAGCTGGTCTGTCATAATATAATAGATACAGTAGATCTAGCTGGTCTGTCATAATATAATAGAGACAGTAGATCTAGCTGGTCTGTCATAATATAATAGAGACAGTAGATCTAGCTGGTCTGTCATAATATAATAGAGACAGTAGATCTAGCTGGTCTGTCATAATATAATAGAGACAGTAGATCTAGCTGGTCTGTCATAATATAATAGAGACAGTAGATCTAGCTGGTCTGTCATAATATAATAGGGACAGTAGAACTAGCTGGTCTGTCATAATATAATAGACACAGGAGATCTAGCTTGTCTGTCATAATATGTTAAGACAGTAGATCTAGCTGGTCTGTCATAATATAATAGAGACATTAGATCTAGCTGGTCTGTCATAATATAGTAGAGACAGTAGATGTAGCTGGTCTGTCATAATATAATAGATACAGTAGATCTAGCTGGTCCGTCATAAGATAATAGAGACATTAGATCTAGCTGGTCTTGCATAATATAATAGAGACAGTAGATCTAGCTGGTGTGTCATAATATAATAGAGACAGTAGATCTAGTTGGTCTGTCATAATATAATAGAGACAGTAGATCTAGCTGGTCTGTCATAATATAATAGGGACAGTAGATCTAGCTGGTCTGTCATAATATAATAGATACAGTAGATCTAGCTGGTCTGTCATAATATAATAGAGACAGTAGATCTAGCTGGTCTGTCATAATATAATAGAGACAGTAGATCTAGCTGGTCTGTCATAATATAATAGAGACAGTAGATCTAGCTGGTCTGTCATAATATAATAGAGACAGTAGATCTAGCTGGTCTGTCATAATATAATAGAGACAGTAGATCTAGCTGGTCTGTCATAATATAATAGAGACAGTAGATCTAGCTGGTCTGTCATAATATAATAGAGACAGTAGATCTAGCTGGTCTGTCATAATATAATAGAGACAGTAGATCTAGCTGGTCTGTCATAATATAATAGAGACAGTAGATCTAGCTGGTCTGTCATAATATAATAGAGACAGTAGATCTAGCTGGTCTGTCATAATATAATAGAGACAGTAGATCTAGCTGGTCTGTCATAATATAATAGAGACAGTAGATCTAGCTGGTCTGTCATAATATAATAGAGACAGTAGATCTAGCTGGTCTGTCATAATATAATAGAGACAGTAGATCTAGCTGGTCTGTCATAATATAATAGAGACAGTAGATCTAGCTGGTCTGTCATAATATAGTAGAGACAGTAGATCTAGCTGGTCTGTCATAATATAATAGAGACAGTAGATCTAGCTGGTCTGTCATAATATAATAGAGACAGTAGATCTAGCTGGTCTGTCATAATATAATAGAGACAGTAGATCTAGCTGGTCTGTCATAATATAATAGAGACAGTAGATCTAGCTGGTCTGTCATAATATAATAGAGACAGTAGATCTAGCTGGTCTGTCATAATATAATAGAGACAGTAGATCTAGCTGGTCTGTCATAATATAATAGAGACAGTAGATCTAGCTGGTCTGTCATAATATAATAGAGACAGTAGATCTAGCTGGTCTGTCATAATATAATAGAGACAGTAGATCTAGCTGGTCTGTCATAATATAATAGAGACAGTAGATCTAGCTGGTCTGTCATAATATAATAGAGACAGTAGATCTAGCTGGTCTGTCATAATATAATAGAGACAGTAGATCTAGCTGGTCTGTCATAATATAATAGAGACAGTAGATCTAGCTGGTCTGTCATAATATAATAGAGACAGTAGATCTAGCTGGTCTGTCATAATATAATAGAGACAGTAGATCTAGCTGGTCTGTCATAATATAATAGAGACAGTAGATCTAGCTGGTCTGTCATAATATAATAGAGACAGTAGATCTAGCTGGTCTGTCATAATATAATAGAGACAGTAGATCTAGCTGGTCTGTCATAATATAATAGAGACAGTAGATCTAGCTGGTCTGTCATAATATAGTAGAGACAGTAGATCTAGCTGGTCTGTCATAATATAATAGAGACAGTAGATCTAGCTGGTCTGTCATAATATAATAGAGACAGTAGATCTAGCTGGTCTGTCATAATATAATAGAGACAGTAGATCTAGCTGGTCTGTCATAATATAATAGAGACAGTAGATCTAGCTGGTCTGTCATAATATAGTAGAGACAGTAGATCTAGCTGGTCTGTCATAATATAATAGAGACAGTAGATCTAGCTGGTCTGTCATAATATAATAGAGACAGTAGATCTAGCTGGTCTGTCATAATATAATAGAGACAGTAGATCTAGCTGGTCTGTCATAATATAATAGAGACAGTAGATCTAGCTGGTCTGTCATAATATAATAGAGACAGTAGATCTAGCTGGTCTGTCATAATATAATAGAGACAGTAGATCTAGCTGGTCTGTCATAATATAGTAGAGACAGTAGATCTAGCTGGTCTGTCATAATATAATAGAGACAGTAGATCTAGCTGGTCTGTCATAATATAATAGAGACAGTAGATCTAGCTGGTCTGTCATAATATAATAGAGACAGTAGATCTAGCTGGTCTGTCATAATATAATAGAGACAGTAGATCTAGCTGGTCTGTCATAATATAATAGAGACAGTAGATCTAGCTGGTCTGTCATAATATAATAGAGACAGTAGATCTAGCTGGTCTGTCATAATATAATAGAGACAGTAGATCTAGCTGGTCTGTCATAATATAATAGAGACAGTAGATCTAGCTGGTCTGTCATAATATAGTAGAGACAGTAGATCTAGCTGGTCTGTCATAATATAATAGAGACAGTAGATCTAGCTGGTCTGTCATAATATAATAGAGACAGTAGATCTAGCTGGTCTGTCATAATATAATAGAGACAGTAGATCTAGCTGGTCTGTCATAATATAATAGAGACAGTAGATCTAGCTGGTCTGTCATAATATAATAGAGACAGTAGATCTAGCTGGTCTGTCATAATATAACAGAGACAGTAGATCTATCTGGTCTGTCATAATATAGTAGGGACAGTAGATCTAGCTGGTCTGTCATAATATAATAGATACAGTAGATCTAGCTGGTCTGTCATAATATAATAGAGACAGTAGATCTAGCTGGTCTGTCATAATATAGTAGAGACAGTAGATCTAGCTGGTCTGTCATAATATAATAGATACAGTAGATCTAGCTGGTCTGTCATAATATAGTAGAGACAGTAGATCTAGCTGGTCTGTCATAATATAATAGATACAGTAGATCTAGCTGGTCTGTCATAATATAATAGAGACAGTAGATCTAGCTGGTCTGTCATAATATAGTAGAGACAGTAGATCTAGCTGGTCTGTCATAATATAGTAGATACAGTAGATCTAGCTGGTCTGTCATAATATAATAGATACAGTAGATCTAGCTGGTCTGTCATAATATAATAGATACAGTAGATCTAGCTGGTCTGTCATAATATAATAGATACAGTAGATCTAGCTGGTCTGTCATAATATAATAGAGACAGTAGATCTAGCTGGTCTGTCATAATATAATAGAGACATTAGATCTAGCTGGTCGATCATAATATAGTAGAGACTGTAGATCTAGCTGGTCTGTCATAATGTATTAGAAACAGTAGATCTAGCTGGTCTGTCATAATATAATAGAGACAGTAGATCTAGCTGGTCTGTCATAATATAGTAGAGACAGTAGATGTAGCAGGTCTGTCATAATATAATATAATAGATACAGTAGATCTAGCTGGTCTGTCATAATATAATACATACAGTAGATCTAACAGGTCTGTCATAATATAATAGGGACATTAGGTCTTGCTGGTCTGTCAAAATATAGTAGAGACAGTTGATCTAGCTGGTTCTGTCAGAATATAATAGATACAGTAGATCTAGCTGGTCTGTCATAATATAGTAGAGACAGTAGATCTAGCTGGTCTGTCATAATATAATAGATACAGTAGATCTAGCTGGTCTGTCATAATGTATTAGAAACAGTAGATCTAGCTGGTCTGTCATAATTATAGCAGAGACAGTAGATCTAGCTGGTCTGTCATAATATAGTAGATACAGTAGATCTAGCTGATCTGTCATAATATAATAGATACAGTAGATCTAGGTGGTCTGTCATAATATAATAGAAACAGTAGATCTAGCTGGTCTGTCATAAGATAATAGATACAGTAGATCTAGCTGGTCTATCATAATATAATAGATACAGTAGATCTAGCTGGTCTGTCATAATATAATAGAGACAGTAGATCTAGCTGGTCTGTCATAATATAACAGAGACATTAGATCTAGCTGGTCGATCATAATACAGTAGAGACTGTAGATCTAGCTGGTCTGTCATAATATAATAGATACAGTAGATCTAGCTGGTCTGTCATAATATAATAGAGACAGTAGATCTAGCTGGTCTGTCATAATATAATAGATACAGTAGATCTGGCTGGTCTGTCATAATATAGTAGAGACAGTAGATCTAGCTGGTCTGTCATAATATAATAGAGACAGTAGATCTAGCTGGTCTGTCATAATATAATAGAGACAGTAGATCTAGCTGGTCTGTCATAATATAATAGAGACAGTAGATCTAGCTGGTCTGTCATAATATAATAGAGACAGTAGATCTAGCTGGTCTGTCATAATATAATAGATACAGTAGATCTAGCTGGTCTGTCATAATATAATAGAGACAGTAGATCTAGCTGGTCTGTCATAATATAATAGAGACAGTAGATCTAGCTGGTCTGTCATAATATAATAGAGACAGTAGATCTAGCTGGTCTGTCATAATATAGTAGAGACAGTAGATCTAGCTGGTCTGTCATAATATAATAGAGTACAGTAGATCTAGCTGGTCTGTCATAATATAATAGAGACAGTAGATCTAGCTGGTCTGTCATAATATAATAGAGACAGTAGATCTAGCTGGTCTGTCATAATATAATAGAGACAGTAGATCTAGCTGGTCTGTCATAATATAATAGAGACAGTAGATCTAGCTGGTCTGTCATAATATAGTAGAGACAGTAGATCTAGCTGGTCTGTCATAATATAATAGAGACAGTAGATCTAGCTGGTCTGTCATAATATAATAGAGACAGTAGATCTAGCTGGTCTGTCATAATATAATAGAGACAGTAGATCTAGCTGGTCTGTCATAATATAATAGAGACAGTAGATCTAGCTGGTCTGTCATAATATAATAGAGACAGTAGATCTAGCTGGTCTGTCATAATATAATAGAGACAGTAGATCTAGCTGGTCTGTCATAATATAATAGAGACAGTAGATCTAGCTGGTCTGTCATAATATAATAGAGACAGTAGATCTAGCTGGTCTGTCATAATATAATAGAGACAGTAGATCTAGCTGGTCTGTCATAATATAGTAGAGACAGTAGATCTAGCTGGTCTGTCATAATATAATAGAGACAGTAGATCTAGCTGGTCTGTCATAATATAATAGAGACAGTAGATCTAGCTGGTCTGTCATAATATAATAGAGACAGTAGATCTAGCTGGTCTGTCATAATATAATAGAGACAGTAGATCTAGCTGGTCTGTCATAATATAATAGAGACAGTAGATCTAGCTGGTCTGTCATAATATAATAGAGACAGTAGATCTAGCTGGTCTGTCATAATATAATAGAGACAGTAGATCTAGCTGGTCT
>NW_024605984.1:0-6274 GCF_018296145.1 Oncorhynchus tshawytscha | reverse complement strand
AGGCTACATGAATATAAAGAGACATGAGACAACACAATCATAATGAATCAGATTACATGGCCCCAGGCTACATGAATATAAAGAGACATGAGACAACACAATCATAATGAATCAGATTACATGGCCCCCAGGCTACATGAATATAAAGAGACATGAGACAACACAATCATAATGAATCAGATTACATGGCCCCCAGGCTACATGAATATAAAGAGACATGAGACAACACAATCATAATGAATCAGATTACATGGCCCCCAGGCTACATGAATATAAAGAGACATGAGACAACACAATCATAATGAATCAGATTACATGGCCCCCAGGCTACATGAATATAAAGAGACATGAGACAACACAATCATAATGAATCAGATTACATGGCCCCCAGGCTACATGAATATAAAGAGACATGAGACAACACAATCATAATGAATCAGATTACATGGCCCCCAGGCTACATGAATATAAAGAGACATGAGACAACACAATCATAATGAATCAGATTACATGGCCCCCAGGCTACATGAATATAAAGAGACATGAGACAACACAATCATAATGAATCAGATTACATGGCCCCCAGGCTACATGAATATAAAGAGACATGAGACAAAACAATCATAATGAATCAGATTACATGGCCCCCAGGCTACATGAATATAAAGAGACATGAGACAAAACAATCATAATGAATCAGATTACATGGCCCCCAGGCTACATGAATATAAAGAGACATGAGACAACACAATCATAATGAATCAGATTACATGGCCCCCAGGCTACATGAATATAAAGAGACATGAGACAACACAATCATAATGAATCAGATTACATGGAGAGGGGGACCTGATCCTAGATCATAATGAATCAGATTACATGGAGAGGGGGGACCTGATCCTAGATCAGTCTCAAAAATCCCCCTAAGAACTTTTATAAATCATCTCCTCATCTTGAGGAGTCACCTGTGACAGTATTCATAAAGAGTAGAAGGGACCTGATCCTAGATCAGAATTAACCAGATTACAGGGAGAGGGGGACCTGATCCTAGATCATAATGAATCAGATTACATGGAGAGGGGGGACCTGATCCTAGATCAGCACTCCAACTCTGGGACACTGCCTGTATAAAACCGAACACAGAGTTGTAAAGTCTAGTTACAACAGGTGTTTACTGCCATCTAGTGGAAGATACCAATATAACACTATTATCAGGGTGGGGAGACGGCTGAGCTGAAACAGAACACATAGTTGTAAAGTCTAGTTACAGCAGGTGTTTACTGCCATCTAGTGGAAGATACCAATATAACACTTTATTATCAGGGTGGGGAGGCGGCTGAGCTGAAACAGAACACATAGTTGTAATGTCTAGATACAGCAGGTGTTTACTGCCATCTAGTGGAAGATACCAATATAACACTATTATCAGGGTGGGGAGACGGCTGAGCTGAAACAGAACACATAGTTGTAAAGTCTAGTTACAGCAGGTGTTTACTGCCATCTAGTGGAAGATACCAATATAACACTTTATTATCAGGGTGGGGAGGCGGCTGAGCTGAAACAGAACACATAGTTGTAAAGTCTAGTTACAGCAGGTGTTTACTGCCATCTAGTGGAAGATACCAATATAACACTTTATTATCAGGGTGGGGAGGCGGCTGAGCTGAAACAGAACACATAGTTGTAAAGTCTCGTTACAGCAGGTGTTTACTGCCATCTAGTGGAAGATACCAATATAACACTTTATTATCAGGGTGGGGAGGCGGCTGAGCTGAAACAGAAAGTAAAGTTGTTCTTTTGTTCAGGATCCATTGTGAGACGACAGAGCAGAAAACACTATATGGAGATTATTGAAAGATAAAGTAAGTATTTCTGAACAATAATCTATTCTAATGGACAGAATAAGATAATGAATACCTGGAATGAGATATTACTAGTTAGTAGAACTGCTACTTGAGCTGAGTTGCTGACAGACAACACAGCTAAACTTGGTTTCGAGTAAATGATATGTTTATCCAAAATAATGTAAGAGAGATGTCTTGAAGAGACGCGTCTGGGATTAGAACTCTGTGTCTCTGCTACAGTTCGTTTTGCTCGGTGCTACAGGTACAATGCAAAACTAATTCACCCAGTGACCGTTACTTTTCTGTCCTTCAAATATAATTAAGTATTAAAAGTAAAAGTAAAGTAGTGATAATTTAATAATCATTTTATTAATCAAACCAGACAGCACAATGTTCTTGTTATTTTAATTGACGGATAGGCAGGGTCACACTGCAACACTCAGACATCATTTAAAAACAAAGCATTTGTGTTTAGTGAGTTGCCAGATCAGAGGCAGTAGGGATGATCAGGGATGTTCTCTGTTTAGTGAGTCCTCCAGATCAGAGGCAGTAGGGATGACCAGGGTTGTTCTCTGTTTAGTGAGTCCGCCAGATCAGAGGCAGTAGGGATGACCAGGGATGTTCTCTGTTTAGTGAGTCCGCCAGATCAGAGGCAGTAGGGATGACCAGGGATGTTCTCTGTTTAGTGAGTCTGCCAGATAAGAGGCAGTAGGGATGACCAGGGATGTTCTCTGTTTAGTGAGTCTGCCAGATCAGAGGCAGTAGGGATGACCAGGGATGTTCTCTGTTTAGTGAGTCTGCCAGATAAGAGGCAGTAGGGATGACCAGGGATGTTCTCTGTTTAGTGAGTCTGCCAGATAAGAGGCAGTAGGGATGACCAGGGATGTTCTCTGTTTAGTGAGTCTGCCAGATAAGAGGCAGTAGGGATGATCAGGGATGTTCTCTGTTTAGTGAGTCTGCCAGATCAGAGGCAGTAGAGATGACCAGGGATGTTCTCTGTTTAGTGAGTCCTCCAGATCAGAGGCAGTAGAGATGACCAGGGATGTTCTCTGTTTAGTGAGTTGCCAGATAAGAGGCAGTAGAGATGACCAGGGATGTTCTCTGTTTAGTGAGTCCTCCAGATCAGAGGCAGTAGGGATGACCAGGGATGTTCTCTGTTCAGTGAGTCCTCCAGATCAGAGGCAGTAGGGATGACCAGGGATGTTCTCTGTTTAGTGAGTCCTCCAGATCAGAGGCAGTAGAGATGACCAGGGATGTTCTCTGTTTAGTGAGTCTGCCAGATCAGAGGCAGTAGGGATGACCAGGGATGTTCTCTGTTTAGTGAGTCTGCCAGATCAGAGGCAGTAGAGATGACCAGGGATGTTCTCTGTTTAGTGAGTCTGCCAGATCAGAGGCAGTAGGGATGACCAGGATGTTCTCTGTTTAGTGAGTCTGCCAGATCAGAGGCAGTAGAGATGACCAGGGATGTTCTCTGTTTGGTGAGTCTGCCAGATCAGAGGCAGTAGGGATGACCAGGGATGTTCTCTGTTTAGTGAGTCCTCCAGATCAGAGGCAGTAGAGATGACCAGGGATGTTCTCTGTTTAGTGAGTCTGCCAGATCAGAGGCAGTAGGGATGACCAGGGATGTTCTCTGTTTAGTGAGTCTGCCAGATCAGAGGCAGTAGAGATGACCAGGGATGTTCTCTGTTTCGTGAGTCCAACAGATCAGAGGCAGTAGGGATGACCAGGGATGTTCTCTGTTTAGTGAGTCCTCCAGATCAGAGGCAGTAGAGATGACCAGGGATGTTCTCTGTTTAGTGAGTCTGCCAGATCAGAGGCAGTAGGGATGACCAGGGATGTTCTCTGTTTAGTGAGTCTGCCAGATCAGAGGCAGTAGGGATGACCAGGGATGTTCTCTGTTTAGTGAGTCTGCCAGATAAGAGGCAGTAGGGATGACCAGGGATGTTCTCTGTTTAGTGAGTCCTCCAGATCAGAGGCAGTAGGGATGACCAGGGATGTTCTCTTGATAAGTGTGTGAATTGGACCATTTTCCTGTCCTGCTAAGCATTCAAAACGTAACAAGTACTTTTGGGTGTCAGGGAACATGTACGGAGTAAAAAGTACATCATATTCTTTATGACTGAAGTGAAGTAAAAGTAAAAGTTGTTAAAATATAAATATTAAAGTAAAGTACAGATTCCCCCCAAAACTACTGAAGTAGTACTTTAAAGTATTTTACTGAAGTACTTTACACCACTGCATTAGAAGACAGATAAATGTGTTGATCTGAAGGAAAGACGGGCAGATTCTGGTCGGTCGGCTACCAACTATTATAAAGTTAGGTCGTCGTCAGACATTCAACAGTCACAGTAGGTTTGAGCTACAGTATGATCACTAATCATGCCGACCAACCTGATGGTCTCTGTTGGAAATGTTGTGAAAAGAATCTGGCCTCGGCTATAAATATCTGACCTTACTCATCTCATATGTAGATACTGTATTCTATACTATTCTACTGTATCTTAGTCTTGGCATTACTCATCTCATATGTATATACTGTATTCTATACTATTCTACTGTATCTTAGTCTATATATTACTCATCTCATATGTATATACTGTATTCTATTCTACTGTATCTTAGTCTATGTATTACTCATCTCATATGTATATACTGTATTCTATTCTATTCTACTGTATCTTAGTCTATGTAGTACTCATCTCATATATAGATACTGTATTCTATACTATTCTACTGTATCTTACTCTATACATTACTCATCTCATATGTAGATACTGTATTCTATACTATTCTACTGTATCTTAGTCTATGCATTACTCATCTCATATGTATATACTGTATTCTATTCTACTGTATCTTAGTCTATGCATTACTCATCTCATATGTAGATACTGTATTCTATACTATTCTACTGTATCTTAGTCTATGCATTACTCATCTCATATGTATATACTGTATTCTATACTATTCTACTGTATCTTAGTCTATGCTGCTCAGACATTGTGACCAATAACATTTGACTTGATTTAGATTACACTATATTATTTGATTTGATTTAGATTAGGCTATATATACAACATGAACAAAAGTATGTGGACACCTGCTAGTTGAACATCTCATTCCAAAATCATAGGCATTCCTATGGAGTTGGTCCCCCCTTTGCTGCTATAACAGCCTCCACTCTTCTGGGAAGGCTTTCCACTAGATGTTGGAACATTGCTGCGGGGACTTGCTTCCGTTCAGCCACAAGAGCATTAGGGAGGTCGGGCACTGATGTTGGGTGATTAGGCCTGGCTCGAAGTCAGCGTTCCAATTCATCCCAAAGGTGTTCGATGGGGTTGAGGTCAGGGCTCTGTGCAGGCCAGTCAAGTTCTTCCACACTGATCTCGACAAGCCATTTCTGTATGGACCTCGCTTTTTGCACGGGGACATTGTCATGCTGAAACTGGAAAGGGCCTTCCCCAAACTGTTGCCACCAAGTTGGAAGCACAGAATCATCTAGAATGTAATTTTATACTGTAGCGTTAAGATTTATCTTCACTAGAACTAAGGAAAAACAGCCCCAGTGTCACACCCTGACCATAGTTTACTTTGTATGTTTCTATGTTTTGGTTGGTCAGGGTGTGATCTGAGTGGGCATTCTATGTTGGATGTCTTGTTTGTCTATTTCTATGTCTGGCCTGATATGGTTCTCAATCAGAGGCAGGTGTTAGTCATTGTCTCCGATTGGGAACCATATTTAGGTAGCCTGGGTTTCACTGTGTGTTGGTGGGTGATTGTTCCTGTCTCTGTGTTTTGCACCAGATAGGACTGTTTGTGGGTGATTGTTCCTGTCTCTGTGTTTTGCACCAGATAGGACTGTTTGTGGGTGATTGTTCCTGTCTCTGTGTTTTGCACCAGATAGGACTGTTTGTGGGTGATTGTTCCTGTCTCTGTGTTTTGCACCAGATAGGACTGTTTGTGGGTGATTGTTCCTGTCTCTGTGTTTTGCACCAGATAGGGCTGTTTGTGGGTGATTGTTCCTGTCTCTGTGTTTTGCACCAGATAGGACTGTTTGTGGGTGATTGTTCCTGTCTCTGTGTTTTGCACCAGATAGGACTGTTTGTGGGTGATTGTTCCTGTCTCTGTGTTTTGCACCAGATAGGACTGTTTGTGGGTGATTGTTCCTGTCTCTGTGTTTTGCACCAGATAGGACTGTTTGTGGGTGATTGTTCCTGTCTCTGTGTTTTGCACCAGATAGGACTGTTTGTGGGTGATTGTTCCTGTCTCTGTGTTTTGCACCAGATAGGACTGTTTGTGGGTGATTGTTCCTGTCTCTGTGTTTTGCACCAGATAGGACTGTTTGTGGGTGATTGTTCCTGTCTCTGTGTTTTGCACCAGATAGGACTGTTTGTGGGTGATTGTTCCTGTCTCTGTGTTTTGCACCAGAT
>NW_024605983.1:0-6272 GCF_018296145.1 Oncorhynchus tshawytscha | reverse complement strand
TCTCAGAGGTCCGTTAAAAGCGCAGAGAGCATCATGAAGAACAAGGAACACACCAGGCAGGTCCGAGATACTGTTGTGAAGAAGTTTAAAGCCGGATTTGGATACAAAAAGATTTCCCAAGCTTTAAACATCCCAAGAAAAGTTTGCCACAAAGCCACCTGGGAAACATGTGGAAGAAGGTGCTCTGATCAGATGAAACCAAAATTGAACTTTTTGGCAACAATGCAAACGTTATGTTTGGCGTAAAAAGCAACACAGCTCATCACCCTGAACACACCCCATCCCCACTGTCAAACATGGTGGTGGCAGCATCATGGTTTGGGCCTGCTTTTCTTCAGCAGGGACAGGGAAGATGGTTAAAATTGATGGGAAGATGGATGGAGCCAAATACAGGACCATTCTGGAAGAAAACCTGATGGAGTCTGCAAAAGACCTGAGACTGGGACGGAGATTTGTCTTCCAACAAGACAATGATCCAAAACATAAAGCAAAATCTACAATGGAATGGTTCAAAAATAAACATATCCAGGTGTTAGAATGGCCAAGTCAAAGTCCAGACCTGAATCCAATCGAGAATCTGTGGAAAGAACTGAAAACTGCTGTTCACAAATGCTCTCCATGGGAATGGAATGGGAAACAATTTCAGTCTCTCGATGTGCAAAACTGATAGAGACATACCCCAAGCGACTTACAGCTGTAATCGCAGCAAAAGGTGGCGCTACAAAGTATTAACTTAAGGGGGCTGAATCATTTTGCACGCCCAATTTTTCAGTTTTTGATTTGTTAAAACCTGTTGATCCTACCCCTACTTTTTCGAACATTCTGTTAAAAATCGCGCAACATTTCAGCGTCCTGCTACTCATGCCAGGAATATAGTATATGCATATGATTAGTATGTGTGGATAGAAAACACTCACGTTTCTAAAACTGGTTAAATCACCGCTGTGACTATAACAGAGCGTCTGTTTTATCGAAAAGCGCAAGAAAACTGATCACTGAAAACTGAAAAATATCCATGCGCCACTTGCATGTATTGTTCAAGGGCACGAAATTAAATAGGGCCTAGATTGCAAGTCCTACAGCTTCCACACGATGTCACCACTCTTGTCAATTCCCTGGGCGTTGTTTCTTGGTCAAACGAGTTAGCGAGACCACTTTCCATCCGGTCTCCGACAGGGCGTTATGGAAGAGAGATTTTGGAAGATGATTTGAAGACGTGGAGCTATTGAATACACATCGCCTCGTGATCAATTTGATAGATTATTAACGTTTCCTAATACCTAAAGTTGGATTACAAAAGTATTTCGAAGTGTTTTGTGAAAGTTTATCGTCGACTTTTTTAATTTAAAAAAATGACGTAGCGTTTTTGAAACTCTTTTTCTGAATCACACAGTTTCCATAGATGGATATTTTGGGTATATATGGACCGATTTAATCGAAAAAAAGACCCAATAGTGATGTTTATGGGACATATAGGAGTGCCAAAAAGAAGCTTGTCCAAGGTAATGATAGTTTTATATTTTATTTCTGCTATTTGTGTAGCGCCGGCTACGCTAATTATTTTGTTTACGTCGCCTTCAGGTATTTCGGGGTGTTGCATGCTATCAGATAATAGCTTCTCATGCTTTCGCCGAAAAGCATTTTAATAATCTGACTTGTTGGCTAGATTCACAACGAGTGTAGCTTTAATTCAATGCCCTGCATGTGTGTTTTGATGAACGTTTGAGTTTTAACGAGTGCTATTAGCATTTGGCGTAGCGCATTTGCATTTCCAGATGCATAGATGGGACGTCTGCGTCTCAGGTGGACGTAAGTTAAAAAAGTTTGAAATATCCAATAAATGTCGTTCCACTTCATGATTGTGTCCCACTTGTTGTTGATTCTTCACAAAAAAATACAGTTTTATATCTTTATGTTTGAAGCCTGAAATGTGGCAAAAGGTCGCAAAGTTCAAGGGGGCCGAATACTTTCGCAAGGCACTGTATATACTCGAATCTTGGAGAGAGTCACGTGTAATACATTTATCTGGCAGCTCTCAACCCTCTCCTGATTCTTAGATAGAGAACTAAACCCTGTTGATTCTTAGATAGAGAACTAAACCCAACAGACCTGTTCCATCATCAGGAATTCAATCAAAAGACATTACTGAACCATAGAAACCCTATACCACAATGAATCCTAGACAGCTGTACATTGTGTCCAAAGCAACTTACTTACAGTACAGTGAGTGCATGGGGACAAAAAAAATGGTGTGTGTGTGATCCCTGCGGGAAATGAACCTATGACCTTGGTGTTTGTTAGTGTCTTACCTACTGAACCACACAGGACTACTACACCAAGCTCAATGGGGAACCCGTCCACCGTGCTTCTGTTCTGGCTCAACATTTAAAACAACTACTGCATAGTATGACAGACAAACCACGTGGTCTTACTGACACCTGAAACATAGAAATAGAACCGCTAGAACAGGGACAGGATTCTAATTCTAGAACAGGGACAGGATTCTAATTCTAGAACAGGGACAGGATTCTAATTCTAGAACAGGGACAGGATTCTAATTCTAGAACAGGGACAGGATTCTAATTCTAGAACAGGGACAGGATTCTAATTCTAGAACAGGGACAGAAGTCTAATTCTAGAACAGGGACAGGATTCTAATTCTAGAACAGGGACAGGATTCTAATTCTAGAACAGGGACAGGATTCTAATTCTAGAACAGGGACAGAAGTCTAATTCTAGATTCCGTGACTTGGAACAGCCCTCGACAATGAACTGAAATGAGACTTTGGCAGCTACTTCACGGACTGCTACCGACTCCAAGCTGAGTGACGGGGACAAATCAAATCAAATCACATTTTATTTGTCACATACACATGGTTAGCAGATGTTAATGCGAGTGTAGCGAAATGCTTGTGCTTCTAGTTCCGACAATGCAGTAATAACGAGCAAGTAATCTAACTAACAATTCCAAAAAAAAACTACTGTCATACACAGTGTAAGGGGATAAAGAATATGTACATAAGGATATATGAATGAGTGATGGTACAGAGCAGCATAGGCAAGATACAGTAGATGATATCGAGTACAGTATATACATATGAGATAAGTATGTAAACCAAGTGGCATAGTTAAAGTGGCTAGTGATACATGTATTACATAAGGATGCAGTCGATGATATAGAGTACAGTATCAACGTATGCATATGAGATGAACAATGTAGGGTAAGTAACATTATATAAGGTAGCATTGTTTAAAGTGGCTAGTGATATATTTACATCATTTCCCATCGATTCCCATGATTAAAGTGGCTGGAGTAGAGTCAGTGTCATTGACAGTGTGTTGGCAGTAGCCACTCAATGTTAGTGGTGGCTGTTTAACAGTCTGATGGCCTTGAGATAGAAGCTGTTTTTCAGTCTCTCGGTCCCAGCTTTGATGCACCTGTACTGACCTCGCCTTCTGGATGGCAGCGGGGTGAACAGGCAGTGGCTCGGGTGGTTGATGTCCTTGATGATCTTTATGGCCTTCCTGTAGCATCGGGTGGTTTAGGTGTCCTGGAGGGCAGGTAGTTTGCCCCCGGTGATGCGTTGTGCAGACCTCACTACCCTCTGGAGAGCCTTACGGTTGAGGGCGGTGCAGTTGCCATACCAGGCGGTGATACAGCCCGCCAGGATGCTCTCGATTGTGCATCTGTAGAAGTTTGTGAGTGCTTTTGGTGACAAGCCGAATTTCTTCAGCCTCCTGAGGTTGAAGAGGCGCTGCTGCGCCTTCCTCACGATGCTGTCTGTGTGAGTGGACCAATTCAGTTTGTCTGTGATGTGTATGCCGAGGAACTTAAAACTTGCTACCCTCTCCACTACTGTTCCATCGATGTGGATGGGGGGTGTTCCCTCTGCTGTTTCCTGAAGTCCACAATCATCTCCTTAGTTTTGTTGACGTTGAGTGTGAGGTTATTTTCCTGACACCACACTCCGAGGGCCCTCACCTCCTCCCTGTAGGCCGTCTCGTCGTTGTTGGTAATCAAGCCTACCACTGTTGTGTCGTCCGCAAACTTGATGATTGAGTTGGAGGCGTGCATGGCCACGCAGTCGTGGGTGAACAGGGAGTACAGGAGAGGGCTCAGAACGCACCCTTGTGGGGCCCCAGTGTTGAGGATCAGCGGGGAGGAGATGTTGTTGCCTACCCTCACCACCTGGGGGCGGCCCGTCAGGAAGTCCAGTACCCAGTTGCACAGGGCGGGTCGAGACCCAGGGTCTCAAGCTTGATGACGAGCTTGGAGGGTACTATGGTGTTGAATGCCGAGCTGTAGTCGATGAACAGCATTCTCACATAGGTATTCCTCTTGTCCAGATGGGTTAGGGCAGTGTGCAGTGTGGTTGAGATTGCATCGTCTGTGGACCTATTTGGGCAGTAAGCAAATTGGAGTGGGTCAAGGGTGTCAGGTAGGGTGGAGGTGATATGGTCCTTGACTAGTCTCTCAAAGCACTTCATGATGACGGATGTGAGTGCTACGGGCGGTAGTCGTTTAGCTCAGTTACCTTAGCTTTCTTGGGAACAGGAACAATGGTGGCCCTCTTGAAGCATGTGGGAACAGCAGACTGGTATAGGGATTGATTGAATATGTCCGTAAACACACCGGCCAGCTGGTCTGCGCATGCTCTGAGGGGCGCGGCTGGGGATGCCGTCTGGGCCTGCAGCCTTGCGAGGGTTAACACGTTTAAATGTCTTACTCACTTCGGCTGCAGTGAAGGAGAGACCGCATGTTTCCGTTGCAGGCCGTGTCAGTGGCACTGTATTGTCCTCAAAGCGGGCAAAAAGTTATTTAGTCTGCCTGGGAGCAAGACATCCTGGTCCGTGACTGGGCTGGGTTTCTTCCTGTAGTCCGTGATTGACTGTAGACCCTGCCACATACCTCTTGTGTCTGAGCCGTTGAATTGAGATTCTACTTTGTCTCTGTACTGGCGCTTAGCTTGTTTGATAGCCTTGCGGAGGGAATAGCTGCACTGTTTATATTCAGCCATGTTACCAGACACCTTGCCCTGATTAAAAGCAGTGGTTCGTGCCTTCAGTTTCACACGAATGCTGCCATCAATCCACGGTTTCTGGTTAGGGAATGTTTTAATCGTTGCTATGGGAACGACATCTTCAACGCACGTTCTAATGAACTCGCACACCGAATCAGCGTATTCGTCAATGTTGTTGTCTGACGCAATACGAAACATCTCCCAGTCCACGTGATGGAAGCAGTCTTGGAGTGTGGAGTCAGCTTGGTCGGACCAGCGTTGGACAGACCTCAGCGTGGGAGCTTCTTGTTTTAGTTTCTGTCTGTAGGCAGGGATCAACAAAATGGAGTCGTGGTCAGCTTTTCCGAAAGGGGGCGGGGCAGGGCCTTATATGCGTCGCGGAAGTTAGAGTAACAATGATCCAGGGTCTTTCCACCCCTGGTTGCGCAATCGATATGCTGATAAAATTTAGGGAGTCTTGTTTTCAGATTAGCCTTGTTAAAATCCCCAGCTACAATGAATGCAGCCTCCGGATAAATCGTTTCCAGTTTGCAGAGAGTTAAATAAAGTTCGTTCAGAGCCATCGATGTGTCTGCTTGGGGGATATATACGGCTGTTATTATAATCGAAGAGAATTCTCTTGGTAGATAATGCGGTCTACATTTGATTGTGAGGAATTCTAAATCAGGTGAACAGAAGGATTTGAGTTCCTGTATGTTTCTTTCATCACACCATGTCACGTTGGCCATAAGACATACGCCCCCGCCCCTCTTCTTACCAGAAAGATGTTTGTTTCTGTCGGCGCGATGCGTGGAGAAACCCGCTGGCTGCACCGCTTCGGATTGCGTCTCTCCAGTTAGCCATGTTTCCGTGAAGCAGAGAACGTTACAGTCTCTGATGTCCCTCTGGAATGCTACCCTTGCTCGGATTTCATCAACCTTGTTGTCAAGAGACTGGACATTGGCAAGAAGAATGCTAGGGAGTGGTGCACGATGTGCCCGTCTCCGGAGTCTGACCAGAAGACCGCTTCGTTTCCCTCTTTTTCTGAGTAGTTTTTTTTTTTTGGTCGCTGCATGTGATCCACTCGGTTACACTGGTTGTAAGGCAGAACACAGGATCCGCGTCGCGAAAAACATATTCTTGGTCGTACTGATGGTGAGTTGACGCTGATCTTATATTCAGTAGTTCTTGTCGGCTGTATGTAAAGAAACCTAAGATGACCTGGGGTACTAGTGTAAGAAATAACACGTAAAAAAAACAAAAAACTGCATA
>NW_024605982.1:0-6271 GCF_018296145.1 Oncorhynchus tshawytscha | reverse complement strand
AAGACATAAACTACGTCGTGGGATGGAGTTTCACCTTGACGCCAGACTACTTTTGAAGTCTGAAAACATCTGCCAAACTTTGATTTTGAAGTGTAATACCCCTCTAAGATGTTTTTGATTCAGATAGTTCACTGCATGTTATTGTCAGCAAGGGATTTCAGTGAACATCAAATGTAATTAGCATAGGCCTTCTTTAAAAAAAGTCTTGTCTGGTTTAAATGCCACGCTTGCACAGTTCCTTTCTTTGGAATAGTATTTCATGAACAGGTGTGTAACCTTTTAAATGAATGTCAATGCTTTCCAAAGTTTTGCAGCAGTTTACTTCAGTGAATGTCAACATGTGGTTTTAGTCCTGCTCGCACCTTTGCTCTTTCTTTCATTTTGCTGTCGTCAACAGTGCCCTATTGTAAATACATAAAATTTCCTATCGCTGAAGTACACTTTAGTGCAACAGTAATGTATGTGTTATTTGAGTGTATTTGGGATTAATGCTCAATAAAGATGTCCATGAAGTTATATATAAGCTGTTGTACATACTGCTTGAAGAAAGGCTACTAAAAAGATCTTGAGACCAATATGCATGATCAAACCCACAATGTCACTGCTCCTCTGGCATCTTGTGCTGCTTCTGTTTAAGCCCAGATCACCAGAAGATGCATTGTAGACATTTAGGAACTTTTTATGCTTCAATTCTTTGTGCTGTGCAACAAGTGCTTTTTGAGATCACAATAAAAGCTAAATATCGTTAAAAGATCAATGTATTTGTATTTCTTCTGTGTCCATATAGTATCATTATAATATTTATGGGGTGTTTGTGTTTAGGGATATTGTTGGTTATTAATTATTGACCATGTTACCTGGGTATAACAATGGTCAGGTCATCTCCTTTGTACTTCCCTTTCTTTTTATAAAAGCACATTTGTGAAATTTATAAATGCCTATAGGACTTGCAACAAGGGATTTCGCTGCCTAGCAACAGCTCCTGATTGGTCTAGTAACGTTTAGAAAAAACGGAACTAGTTTAAACGAACAAACGATTGCCACAGTTATTAATTGTACTGCACAAGTGTTTATTTTTAATTTTATTATAGTTTTCACTTAGTATTTTTCAAATTCTTATTTATCTTTAAAAAATGTTGACGATGAGTATGACGTGTCTCTTCTCTAACGCCAAGGAAGCTCCGACTCAAATCACAATGTTAGAATTTTTTATTTTACCTTTATTTAACTAGGCAAGTCAGTCATGAACAAATTCTTATTTACAATGACGGCCTAGACAGTGGTTTAACTGCCTTGTTCAGGGGCAGAACGACAGATTTTACCTTGTCTTCTCGGGATTTGATCCAGCAACCTTTTAGGTTAATGGCACAACCTGTCACGTTCTGACCATCGTTCGTGTGTGTTTTCCTTGTTTTAGTGTTGGTCAGGACGTGAGCATTCTATGTTGTGTGTCTGGTTTGTCTATTTCTATGTTTGGCCTGATATGGTTCTCAATCAGAGGCAGGTGTTAGTCATTGTCTCTGATTGGGAACCATATTTAGGTAGCCTGTTTCGGGTTGAGTTTTGTGGGTGATTGTTCCTGTCTTTGTGTTTGTGGCACCAGATAGGGCTGTTTTGGTTTTTTCACGTTTCTTGTTTTGTAGATTGTTGTACTTTCATCTTTATTAAAGATGCACAAAACTAACCACGCTGCATTTTGGTCCGCCTCTCTTTCCCCAGAAGAAAACCGTTACACAACCCTCTAACAACGAGGCTACCTGCGAGCATTATAATGTCAAAATACATTCGTTACTCACCAAATATGGAGTTTCGCTGAGCAACTATCTTCATTTACTCCAGTTACGGCCAGTATGTAGACCTCCTTCCAAAAAAAGGTATAATAAATGTTTTTTAATTAACCCAAAAAATGCATATGTACACTACCGGTACATTGTAGAATAATAGTGAAGACATCAAAACTATGAAATAACACATGGAATCATGTAGTAACAAATAAAGTGTTAAACAATTCAAAATATATTTTATATTTGAGATTCTTCAAATAGTCACCCTTTGCCTTGATGACAGCTTTGCACACTCTTGACATTCTCTTAACCTGATTCATGAGGTAGTCACCTGGTACGCATTTACATTAACAGGTGTGCCTTGTTAAAAGTTAATTTGTGAAATGTATTTACTTCTTAATACGTTTGAGCCAATCAGTTGTGTTTAAACAAGGTGGGGTGTATACAGAAGATAGCCCTATTTGGTAAAAGACCAAGTTCATATTATGGCAAGAACAGCTCAAATAAGTAAAGAGAAGCAACAGTCCATCATTACTTTAAGACATGAAGGTCAGTCAATACAGAACATTTCAATAACTTTATGCAGTCGCAAAATCCATCAAGCACTATGATGAAACTGGCTCTCATGAGGACCGCCACAGGAATGTAAGACCCAGAATTACCTCTGCTGCAGAGAGCAGTCTACTTAGCTTAACCATCCCGTGGGGGGCACACAAGCATGGATACCATAGCATTCTGCAGCGATACACCATCCCATCTGGTTTGCACTTAGTCCCACTATCATTTGTTTTTCAACAGGACAATGACTCAACACACCTCCAGGCTGTGTAAGGGCTATTTTACCAAGAAGGAGCGTGATGGAGTGCTGCTTCAGATGACCTGGTCTCCACAATCCCCGACCTCAACCAAATTGAGATGGTTTGGGATAAGTCGGACCGGAGAGTGAAGGAAAAGCAGCCAGCAAGTGCTCAGCATATGGGGGAACTTCTCCAAGACTTTTGGAAAAGCATTCCAGGTGAGGCTGGGTGTGAGAATGCCCCTCTAATAATTTTGTTTAAAAATGGCTGCTAAAACATCCTTCAGTTTAGTACACAGCACACTTTCATGTCAGGTCTTTCTCTCCCCTCAAGGATCTGATGAACTGAGGATTGTGCTGCTCAACTGGGGCTGGGAAGTGCAGTGCTGGAAACACCATCCTGGGAGATAAATTCTTTGATGAAAAATGTTCTTCGAAATCTCAAACTCTGTAGTAGAAGAGAAGTAGTAGTAGAAGAGAAGGTCTCTGGGAAACGTATCACAGTTATCGACACCCCAGGAATCTTTGACACCAATAGACCTGAGGAAGATCTCAGATGTGAACTGGTGTCATGTCTGACAGAGTGTGCCCCTGGACCTCATGCCTTTGTCCTTGTGATGAAGTGGGGAGATACACAGAGGAGGCCAGACAAACTGTAATGACAATACAGATGTGGTTTGGAGAGGATGCCCTGAAGCATACAGTTGTCCTTTTCACACACGGATATAACCTGGAGGAGGACATGACGATAGACAACTTTTTAAATGATGGTAGTGGTGACGAGACAAGTGGCAGTAGCAACAAAAGTAAAAATAAATAAATAAAGATGACATGATTAAAATGTTGAAGAGCCTTGCAGAAGAATGTGGAAACCGAGTTCATGTCAAAGATTATAAGCCCTGGAAGAATAAAGGCACCAGCGAGCTTCAGCTTCCCAATGGACTGGATAACCTGCTTCAGGGGGTGATGGGGCAGATGCCACAGGCTTTTTGTGAACAACTGGAAATAATGACTAATTTGCTGAAGTCAATGTTTGGAGCAACCACTGAATACATAAACAACAGCACTCAAATTTCTCAGCTAATGACCACCATAGATAAAGTGATAGGTAAAAGATGAACTCAGCAAAAAAAGAAGCGCTTTTTCTGGACCCGGTCTTTGAAAGATAATTTGTAAAAATCAAAATAACTTCACAGATCTTCATTGTAAAGGGTTTAAACACTGTTTCCCATGCTTGTTCAATGAACCATAAACAATTAATGAACATGCACCTGTGGAACGGTCGTTAAGACACTAACAGCTTACAGACAGTAGGCAATTAAGGTCACAGTTATGAGAACTTAGGACACTAAAGAGGCCTTTCTACTGACTCTGAAAAACACAAAGACAGCTGTCCAGGGTCCCTGCTCATCTGTGTGAATGTGCCTTAGGCATGCTGCAAGGAGGCATGAGGACTGCAGATGTGGCCAGGGCAATAAATTGTCCGTACTGAGATGCCTAAGACAGCGCTACAGGGAGACAGGATGGACAGCTGATCATCCTCGCAGTGGACAGGATTGGTACATCCAAACATCACACCTGCGGGACAGGTACAGGATCGCAACAACAACTACCTGAGTTACACCAGGAATGCACAATCCCTCCATCAGTGTTCAGACTGTCCGCAATAGGCTGAAAGAGGCTGGACTGAGGGTTTGTAGGCCTGTTGTAAGGCAGGTCCTCACCAGACATCACCGTCAACAACGTCACCTATGGGCACAAACCCACCGTTGCTGGATCAGACAGGACTGGCACAAAGTACTCTTCACTGACGAGTCGCGGTTTTGTCTCACCAGAGGTGATGGTTGGATTCGCGTTTATCGTTGAAGGAATGAGCGCTACACTGAGGCCTGTACTCTGGAGCGGGATCGATTTGGAGGTGGAGGGTCCGTCATGGTCTGGGTCGGTGTGTCACAGCATCATCGGACTGAGCTTGTTGTCATTGCTGGCAATCTCAACGCTGTGTTTTACAGGGAAGACATCCTCCTCCCTCATGTGGTAACCCTTCCTGCAGGCTCATCCTGACATGACCCTCCAGCATGACAATGCCACCAGCCATACTGCTCGTTCTGTGCGTGATTACCTGCAAGACCGAAATGTCAGTGTTCTGCCATGGCCAGCGAAGAGCCCGAATCTCAATCCCATTGCCCACATCTGGGATCTGTTGGATCGGAGGCTGAGGGCTAGGGCCATTCCCCCCAGAAATGTCCGGGAACTTGCAGGTGCCTTGGTGGAAGAGCTGGGTAACATCTCACAGCAAGAACTGGCAAATCTGGTGCAGTCCATGAGGAGGAGATGCACTGCAGTACATAAAGCAGCTGGTGATCACACCAGATACTGTTACTTTTGATTTTGACCCCCCCCTTTGTTCAGGGACACATTATTCCATTTCTGTTCGTCACATGTCTGTGGAACTTGTTCAGTTTGTCTCAGTTGTTGAATCATGTTATGTTCATACAAATACTTACATGTTATGTTTGCTGAAAATAAACGCAGTTGACAGTGAGAAGACGTCTCTTTTTCTGCTGAGTTTATAAGCACCACTGTCGCAACAGTCGGGAACGTGGGTAGAATTGGGTCAGCAGCAGGGGAAATGGGGTCACGAACAGTGGTAGTTGGGGGAGGACGTAGAGCAGGGGCTGTCAGCGCCATAGTTCTTGGAGCAAATGCTGGGGGCGATTCTCGTCACCGTCAGGGCTGTAGGAGGGGGAATAAAGGGAGCCCAAGCTTCAGAGATATAGGATTCTCTAAACGAGGCAGCGAAGAACGCAGCTCAGTCTGTGGCCAAGGATCATGCAAAAGCAACAAGACAATTGGATTCAAATGTGTCATAGTAACAGAATTGCTGGTCTACTTTAAAATATAACCTTTTTTTATTAAAATGATTGACAATATTATTTGCTAAGACCAGCAAATAATAGTCAAAATCATTTTAATAAAAAAAGGTTATATTTTAAAGTAGACCAGCAATTCTGTTATAATTGATATTATAATAATCTCTTCAACATTGATTCAACTGTGGTTCACTTTGGCAACATTTTGCATTCCAGAACAGTGTAACTGAATTGAATGAGAGCTGTAACAATGCACAGATTGGCATAATATAAATCATACAATTTATTTTATTGAGCAACAACATTTGATGGTCTTGTAATTTAAAAAAATGAGGAAATGAAGATGATTACATTGCTATTGGCTTGATGTTGTGTCGAGATGTTCCTGTGATGTTTTCCTGTTATTGTTATCCTGCCATTCACACGCTGTAGCCAAACACTACGAGGTCAACGCCAAAATGGTAATCAGGAAAATGATCGTTATAGATACAGCAGGGGTTTATGACATGGACATGCCCGAAAAGGAAGTCAGAAAGGAAAATGTGTCTGGACTAGAGCGCTGCTGCGCCCCTTGACCTCTTGCCTCCCTGATGGTGTTGCGAATCGGACGGTTCACCGAACAGAAGTCTGTGGTGAAGTACATAAGAAGGTTAGGAGACACTGTGTTGAACCATACTGTCCATGGTAACGACCTAGAATACGGCATGACCATAAGGGACTATATCCAGGGGAACACTGATCTGAAAGAACTGGTCGACGTTTGCAGAGACCAGGTTCACATCATCGACAACAAGTGCTGGACCTCGACACCTGATGCG
>NW_024605981.1:0-6266 GCF_018296145.1 Oncorhynchus tshawytscha | reverse complement strand
TTAGTATGTGTTTGTTGTTCTATTAACCATGTGAGAGTGCCTAAGGACACCCCAAAGATCAGTAGTGTTGATGAATAAGTATATGAGAAACGAGACCAAGTCGAGACGCTGGACAAGGCGGATACGGTATAGTAAAGGCCGTTTATTCAAAAGTAATGATATCTGGCAATTACGTGCACGGCTCCGTTTCGTCAAGTTCTCAAGCGAACCATTGGAAAAAAAGAGACCGGTCACAATCGTACAGTTCATTTTATACATTGAAATGACGTAGGTAGATTCTGGTAGTCCTGGTTTCTGGTAGGTTGTTCGTAGATGATAGACAGTCTCCTCCAGCCTGGTGTCAGTATCCCATTGGTTCTCGACAGAGTTCTTTGTCTTTGGAGCCCATCCAGAAGGGGAGGGGCTGCGTGTGTGTAGGTGTGTGCGTTCCTGTCTGGCCCTACCATGTTTTACTGTGAAAATACATTGCTATATGTTGTCTCAATTATAGCAATGCAATAGCAGTAAGCTGGTCATTTGCATAGGAAATAGCACTTCATTACAAATCCCCCCTCACGTCTCCTAAGAGACGTGACATGAATTAAAAGCCAGTAAAATTTATAGTCCCCCTCTTCACGTCTCGAAAGAGACGTGACAACTACTCATATGTGCATGTTTCAAACTCCACCAGAGGATCCTCCTGTTGTAGGAGGGGGAACATCAGTGCAGGGTCATTATTTGGTGGAATAGCAGAAGTAATAACACGAGAAAGCAGGGAGCGGGCACATGGGATGCAACAACAGCCACAGAGGGTTAATATAGCGACAAACACAGAGATAGAGACCAAAATAGAAGAGACTGTAGAAGATTAATAGAACGCAGTTTAGTTTTACCTTATTTGCCCTATTACCACAAGCTGAGCTGTTATAACACGTTACACCCTCCTTCACACATACTCAAGGTCAACACACAGACACTGGAACATCCTGTTCTCTACATAACAGCGAGCGGCCTAACCACAAAGCGCCATTGAGGGTTGCTGAGTCTGATACACTATCTCGTGACAAACACCAGCTGCAGAGGCACCCCAACCCTGAGAAAGAGGAACACACACGCACACACCTAATCTCCTTTTAGCTGAACATTGTGTGACCAAGGACAGGTACGACGAGACTCTATGATGACGGATGGTCCAACTGAGCCAATACAAGAAGACTACACTCCAGCCTGAACCAATCCGAAGACCCGATCTTCTAGAATCAACCTACTTTCTGTTCTGTATATAATACATGTGCACACTGTTAGCGGGGCTTCTTTCTGGAGGTTCCTTATGAGCTGAATGAACGGGCCGTATACGCTGTACCAGATATCTTCACTCTGAATAAACTGTCGCTTGTCATACAATCTACCGCTTTGTCCGAATCGATCCTTGACCGGCTCACTCACCTGCACATCCCAGTTATCAACAAGACCAAGACCTTATATTTACCAAATGCATCCATCCAGGAGTCCCACATGCTGGTATCAACCCCAGAGTGGGATTTCATTTTACCATTAAGGGTACGCAGGCCTTCTAACGCCACAGTGAGGCTGCCATCAGAGGCTGTGTTATTAGGGATAAATGTGCAACATTGCTCCCCAAACATAAAACATATCCCACCCTTCTCAGCCAGCAACATGTCAACGGCAATGCGATTTTGAAAAGCCATAAGGGAGGTGGCAGCCAGTTGACCATGCACGGCCTCAAAGCCTTGTTGAGTCCAGTTACCTAATTTTTGGACATTGAAATGTATATAGTTAATGCGGTCAACATTTTTATTAACAGTGCACCACCAGCAGAAAGCTGATTCAAAACCTGCGGCGACCTGGTCCACCAGCTTGTACTCATCCGGGACCCCCTAGGAACACCTATGGCATCAATATATGTGGGATCCCCACCAGTCGGGCTGCTTCCCGCTTGGTTCTGGTAGGCAGAAACTGTGGGTCCACAGCCTGTATCCGGGTCACCAAATCACCCACACCTATAGGGTAAACAGAGATAGACAGCAGAAGTGTTACAAGCGCACAAGTACCCGTAGCATTATTGGGAGTTCTGTCAAAAAGCCGAGGTCCCCCACACCACCACAGATGTCAGCCCTGATCACTGGCTTAAAACCACCAACTATTACGATAGTATTTGTACACCAACCCTCAGGGAGTGTCCTAACTGTAGTATACCCCCTGTCAAGTTAATACAGGAAAATTCGGCCCTGGCAACATCAGAGGAAAATACTGGTGCCCTGACCGTAGCGGAGACAACAGGGTAAACTGCATCCCACAAGGAGCAATTACCAGTCGGATTTTCTTTGTCCATAAGGGGCATTAAACATCTGATCTCGACAGAGGCCGGGACAATGCAGAGCAATGGTCTAGCACCCATGCAAACTACGCAACTAGTGGGGGTTGTATTGGCTGCTTGTTCGGTCAATAATAACCAATTGTTAGACAAACTTGAGACACCTGTAGCAACCTGAATGTTCTCATCCGGGGTAGGGGTAGTGACCACTAAAACAGCAGAACCCCACCCATCACTGTGCTGGGGTAGGGTATGTGGCTTTGCCATATCGTCACGCACCGTCACAGAAGTAGGCTGCGGTTGTGGCGTAAAGCAGATATATAGTGTGAAATAGACTTCGGCCCTGCTGCTATCTACATATGGGGCCAACGTAAAAACCTGGCAACCCATAGTGGTCCCAGGCCGTACAATCAGCTTCATTTGAAAACCAGTGCGTGAAAGTGTAAGCCGTTTGCGCCAGGCAAGGACAGCCCGTCCCTTGGAATAGCTGGACCAGTCATATCCTGTTTCTGCCACCAGGTTTTTCCAAGACCACTCACCATATCCCCCTTTGGTTATATACGTTAAAACTGGAATAGGTCCAGGCAGGTAGCCCCAGACTATTTCGCGCATGACCCAAAAGGCCCCAAGGCAGGTAAACGGTGGTGGTGGCATTGAAAGGCAAACACAAGGTGGTGCTCTTCAACTCCAGGGGGGTGCACTTAGTGACCCCCACCTCACGCCTAGAAACGGTATGGTCTTGTGGTAGTTTCCTTTTCCTCTGATGAGGGCCTGCGTCAATCCGATGATTTCACCTAATTGGGCAGGTGCTGGTTGAGGGATGATGGCTGATTCAAGGGTAACGTGTGAGCCGTCTGGGCCTGCTGCACCACTGCATAGTCCGCCACATTACCATTCTCTCCTTTGTATCAGCAGCCATCTGTGTATAACCATAGGTCAGGTTTGGTCAGTGGTGTGTTTCCCAGGTCGGGTCTTAGTTTCAATTCTTGAGCAGCTGTTTCGGTGCAGGAGTGAGGTAGCTCTTCTTCCGCGTTGAGAGCGTCGGCCATGTTCTTGTCCGTGTTATCTAACTTGGAGGAGTGGTACAGCAGCACCCTACGCTCCCCCTCTTGTTTCTGAAAAAGGACAGAGACCGTGAACCCCTCCTTTTCAGAAACATCCAAATGGAAACTCTTGGAGTAGTCAGGGGAGGTGAGAGAGGCATCCGTAGAGAGGTCAGTTCCTTCTTTCATGGTGATGGTGGGCAGCTTCATTGCCAAGGTGGGTATTCTCCTGACATACCCTGGAACGGCGCCTGCTGTGGTGGGTAGGAGGCAAATGGCACTGGGTGGTTGTTTGCAGGTTGTTCACTCTGAATTCTTGATTGCAGCTGTGGTTGTGGCTGAGGGGATGGCCTGTAGCCACCCCTCCCTCTAGGTGGACCGTAGAAGGGCCTTCCTCCCCTGGGTGGGTGCTGAGGTCTGCTGGACAGTTTGTTGCTGCATCATCTGGGTGACTGCTTCAGTGACTATTTCAGCAATGTCTGTAGATGCCTCGGCCACCATCTGTTTCTTTGGTATTGTGGCCTTCTCTCTTTAGGAGGCCCGGTTGAGATCCACCTTCCCTAGGTTGTGGGTAGTTCGGCAGGGACCCACCTGGGCCTTGTAGTGCTGTGGGGCTTGAGCAATCGGGCCTTTCTTCACAGACGAGGAGGCCATCTTGAATACCCACAGTCATGTTCCCTTTTAGCTGTCCTCCCTGCACCATAAAGACCGGGGCTTGCACGGCGGCTGGGGTGGTGTGGGTTTTAAACGGGTTGTGTGGGAGGTGTGCGAATGGATTTTGTGAATAGGGAGGTGGCACTGCAGTCTTCTCTTCCTGTGGCAGTGGTGGGTATAAAGAGGGCGGGGCTGATGGGGTGGTCACGGTGGGCGGTGGTGTGTTGTGGTTGTTGATTGTGCCTTCGCTGACGTCAGCTGAGGCCCCGGCAAGCACGCCCATCATATCAGGTTTTTTGTGTGGGCGTGTCCTTTTTGTCTCTCCTATTGCCCATGTTCCTTTTTTAGTTCAGCCTCAGCGCTCTCCCTATCCTTTGTCCCTTTATTTTTGAAAAAATGGCTCTTATTTATTTCTGCTTCACTCTTTTTACTGTGTTTCACTGCTTCCTCTAATTCTCTCTCCATAGCGCTGAGCTGCTCCCTTGACGGGGCGACTCCACTAATGTAACCTGCCTGTGTCCATCTCAGCCTAATTCCCCCCCATATCTTTTTTATCGATTTATACTCTTGTTTTCCTCCTGCCCTTTCCTGTATTCTCTGATCTAAGTATTCGTTGAATTTGAGTTTGGGAATGGTAGTTGTGGCCATTCTGTCGTTTAACTATGTCTGGGTTTTATGACTATCTTGATGCACTTAGCCCGTCACTTGTTCAAAACCAGCGATGTATTCACGGTGCTGACACAGACTTATCTCTTTTGTCCCACCCTCGTGCACAAAGAGTTTTGTAGAATTACTATACTATAATATCGAACAGGGATATTCACGAGATAATTATGCGTCTAGGGTATTTTTTTTAGTAATTCTACAACTACACATATTTCTACTGCCTGGCCAAATGTTAGTGTCCCTAACGCCTACTTTTGGGTCAGTGACAATGTATTCAAATGCCTTCTATAATATTGGTCGACTTAATTCTAGGCAACACCAACAGCACAAAGGGGACAAAAATCAATTCGTTACTCAGCCCGGCGGCCGCACAACCCCGCCCCACTTTTGACTCGGCGGTCAATTTTAGAGTCGGTGGTCAGTATCACTCGGTCTCATGAAACGGTCAATCAGTGACATTAATCTGGAGAGATCAGGTTTAATTCCTTCACTCCTAGTCCAATTTTTTTATTTATTAACTGATTCTCCTAGTGGGATGCCGAACCCACTAGTCCCAGTCTTGGTTGTACTTCTCTATCAATTTACACAACATTTCATCATCTCATACACATTTCATTTCACTAAGTCATCCAATTCCCTCACTGTTACACCTGGCCGATCGCCACATCTACCAGTGCCAGGCTATATGGATAGGATTTGACAATATATCACATTTCGCAATTCATTATGTCATCAAATTCCTCACTGTACACCTAGCTGATTCATATCAACTATTGCCAGACTATTTGAATAAGATTTGACAATGTATTTACACAGATATCATTACGGAATGCCTTTTGTTATCGGATAATTTTTCCATAAATTTAACAGGAATTCATACTCACGTCTTTAGTACTTCTGATCAATAATTTGGATAATGACTATGATATAATATGCAGATTTTGATTTAACAGGTTTCTGCTTACCTTATAGTGTCGAGCTCTTTGATCAGTTTCCTAAGGCGAGTTGAATCCCCGATGGCTCCTAGTAAACAGGTCGCCCGTCCTTTGAATCTGTCGTCAACTTGTCTTTTCTCTCATCAACTCTCTATGGACCGAATTCATGGGTTTAAACCATCCTCATGCTACCACTTTGTTGATGAATAACAATATGAGAAACAAGACCAAGTTGAGACTCTGGGCAAGCCGGAGTAAAGGCCGTTTATTCAAGCGTAATGATATTTGGCAAAACGTGCTGCACGGCCCCTTTTCGTCTGTTCTTATGGAACCGTCAGAAAAAAGAGAGACCGGACACATGTCGGACAGTTCATTTTATACATTGAAATGACGTAGGTAGATTCTGGTAGTCCTGGCTTCTGGTAGGTTGCTTGTAGATGATAGACAGTCTCCTCCAGCCTGGTGTCAGTATCCCATTGGTT
Organism: Oncorhynchus tshawytscha; assembly: GCF_018296145.1. Classification (NCBI taxonomy): domain Eukaryota; kingdom Metazoa; phylum Chordata; class Actinopteri; order Salmoniformes; family Salmonidae; genus Oncorhynchus; species Oncorhynchus tshawytscha. The sequence goes on along the minus strand of NW_024605981.1, from coordinate 172 downwards.
CTCGACAGAGTTCTTTGTCTTTGGAGCCCATCCAAAAGGGGAGGGGCTGCGTGTGAGTATGTGTGTGCGTTCCTGTCTTGGCAAGTCTGTGTGTCCTTTCAGTGAAAATACGTTGCTATGTGTTGTCTCAGTTATAGCAATGCAAGCTAGTCATTTGCATAGAAAATAGCAC
>NW_024605980.1:0-6266 GCF_018296145.1 Oncorhynchus tshawytscha | reverse complement strand
AACTGTATTTTTTGTGAAGAATCAACAACAAGTGGGACACAATCATGAAGTGGAACGACATTTATTGATATTTCAAACTTTTTTTTAACAAATCAAAACTGAAAAATTGGGCGTGCAAAATTATTCAGCCCCTTTACTTTCAGTGCAGCAAACTCTCTCCAGAAGTTCAGTGAGGATTTCTGAATGATCCAATGTTGACCTAAATGACTAATGATGATAAATACAATCCACCTGTGTGTAATCAAGTCTCCGTATAAATGCACCTGCACTGTGATAGTCTCAGAGGTCCGTTAAAAGCGCAGAGAGCATCATGAAGAACAAGGAACACACCAGGCAGGTCCGAGATACTGTTGTGAAGAAGTTTAAAGCCGGATTTGGATACAAAAAGATTTCCCAAGCTTTAAACATCCCAAGGAGCACTGTGCAAGCGATAATATTGAAATGGAAGGAGTATCAGACCACTGCAAATCTACCAAGACCTGGCCGTCCCTCTAAACTTTCAGCTCATACAAGGAGAAGACTGATCAGAGATGCAGCCAAGAGGCCCATGATCACTCTGGATGAACTGCAGAGATCTACAGCTGAGGTGGGAGACTCTGTCCATAGGACAACAATCAGTCGTATATTGCACAAATCTGGCCTTTATGGAAGAGTGGCAAGAAGAAAGCCATTTCTTAAAGATATCCATAAAACGTGTCGTTTAAAGTTTGCCACAAGCCACCTGGGAGACACACCAAACATGTGGAAGAAGGTGCTCTGGTCAGATGAAACCAAAATTGAACTTTTTGGCAACAATGCACAACGTTATGTTTGGCGTAAAAGCAACACAGCTCATCACCCTGAACACAACATCCCCACTGTCAAACGTGGTGGTGGCAGCATCATGGTTTGGGCCTGCTTTTCTTCAGCAGGGACAGGGAAGATGGTTAAAATTGATGGGAAGATGGATGGAGCCAAATACAGGACCATTCTGGAAGAAAACCTGATGGAGTCTGCAAAAGACCTGAGACTGGGACGGAGATTTGTCTTCCAACAAGACAATGATCCAAAACATAAAGCAAAATCTACAATGGAATGGTGCAAAAATAAACATATCCAGGTGTTAGAATGGCCAAGTCAAAGTCCAGACCTGAATCCAATCGAGAATCTGTGGAAAGAACTGAAAACTGCTGTTCACAAATGCTCTCCATCCAACCTCACTGAGCTCGAGCTGTTTTGCAAGGAGGAATGGGAAAAAATGTCAGTCTCTCGATGTGCAAAACTGATAGAGACATACCCCAAGCGACTTACAGCTGTAATCGCAGCAAAAGGTGGCGCTACAAAGTATTAACTTAAGGGGGCTGAATAATTTTGCACGCCCAATTTTTCAGTTTTTGATTTGTTAAAAAGTTTGAAATATCCAATAAATGTCGTTCTACTTCATGATTGTGTCCCACTTGTTGTTGATTCTTCACAAAAAAATACAGTTTTATATCTTTATGTTTGAAGCCTGAAATGTGGCAAAATGTGGCAAAGTTCAAGGGGGCCGAATACTTTCGCAAGGCACTGTATACTACCTACATGTTTCAAGCAGACCACCATAGTCCCTGTGCCCAAGGAAGCGAAGGTAACCTGCCTAAATGATTACCACCCCGTGGCACTCACGTTGGTAGCCATGAAGTGCTTTGAAAGGCTGGTTGTGGCTCACATCAGCACCATCATCTCAGAAACCCTAGGCTCACTCCAATTCGGATACCGCCCCAACAGATCCACAGATGCAATCTCACTCTCACTCCACACTTCCCTTTCCCACCTGGACAAAAGGAACACCTATGTGAGAATGCTATTCATTGACTACAGCTAAGCGTTCAACACCATAGTTCCCTCAAAGCTCATCACTAAGCTAAGGACCCTGGGACTAAACAGCTCCCTCTACATCTGGATCCCAAAAACACACATAAATACATTGCACATTGAATGAGTGCCCTTTCTGACGGGCAACCCCCAGGTGGTAAGAGTAGGCAACAACACTCCTTAACACTGGGGCCCCTCAGGGGTGTGTACTTAGTCCCCTCCTGTATTGCCTGTTCAACCACGACTGCGTGGCCAAACACAACTCCAACAGTATCACAAAGTTTGCTGACAACACAACAGTGGTTGGCCTGATCACCGATAACGATGAGACGGCCTATAGGGAGGAGGTCAGAGAACTGGCAGTGTGGAGCCAGGACAACAGGCTCTCCCTCAATGTGTGCAAGACAAAGGAGCTGATCGTGGACTACAGGAAAAGGCGGGTCGAACAGGCCCCATTCTCATCGACGGGGCTGTAGTGGAGCGGGTCGAGAGTTTCAAGATCCTTGGTGTCCACATCACCAACGAACTATCATGGTTCATGGTCCAGACATACCAAGACAGTCGTGAAGAGGGCACAACAAATCTGGGCCCCCAGATACTCAAAATGTTCTACAGCTGCACCATCGAGAGCATCCTGACTGGTTGCATCACCACCTGGTATGGCAACTGGTCGGCATCTGACTGTAAGGCGCTACAGAGGGTAGTGTGAACGGCCCAGTACATCACTGGGGCCAAGCTTCCTGACATCCAGGACCTATATAATAGGCGGTATCAGAGGAAGGCCCATAAAATTGAGACTCCAGTCACCCAAGTTATAGACTGTTTTCTCTGCTACTGCACGGCAAGCGGTACCAGAGTGCCAAGTCTAGGACCAAAAGGCTCCTCAACAGCTTCTACCCCCAAGCCATTAGACTGCTGAACAATTCATAAATATCACCACCGGACAATTTACATTGACCCCTACTCGCTGTTTATTTGTTACCCATATATAGTCACTTCGCCCCCACCTACATGTACAGATTACCTCAATTAGCCTGTACCCTTGCACACTGACTCGGTTCCGGTGCCTTCTGTATATAGTGTTACTTTTTATTATTACTTTTTCTTTTAGCCTACTTGGTAAATATTTTCTTCTACTTCAACTGCACTGTTGGTTAAGGGCTTGTAAGGAAGCATTTCACAGTAAAGTCTACACTTGTTGTGTTCGGCGCATGTGCCAAATCAAGTTTGATTTGATTTTGATTTGATTTGATAATGTAATACATTCTAATGACTCAGGACTCACAACCACCACCTCCCTATAAAGGCTTCGGTCTGGGGTTTTAATAAGACACTCAAAATGCATTGAGATTGCAGTTTCACTTCCGTCTTTCATTAATCCACCATCACACACCACCATCTGATTAAAACATAGAGAAAAAAGGACAAGAACAGTAAAATACTGACTTTGTGTCCTAGTTGGCATCTATCCCTGTCTCTTCTTCAGCATGTTGGCCAACCAATCACACCTGCCCAGTAATATGGTTTTATCAGAGAGAGAGAGGGTGTCACTGAACCAGTGAACCTGATGTTACTATTTGAGGTAAGTGTTGACTATAATTCAGCCAAAGTATTGTTGATTTGTAGGATCATGAAGTGTCTGATGCTGAGGATCAGATGCCATTAAAAATGTTCTTAGCATCTTTGGTGAAAAGGAAAACATGAGCCAAAATGCTTCCAGTTGCAAAAACACTGCGGAAAATGTCATCACGGGAATGCACATTTAAAAATATATATTTTCTGCTTTCAAGCTTTGAATAGTGTTTGTAAAAATATCCTGCTTTTTACAGAACGATGTAAAATAAATGTGTTAAGGTGTAAAGAGAGTTCAAAAGGTACTCCAACTAAAAACATGAAAAAGAATAACCCAAGGAGGCCGAGATACAAAAATAATATACTTAATTGAATCCATGCTTGAAAGAATACACAGGGTGACCGTGCAAAGTGTTTAAAACAAAACAAAAAATGGCATATTTTTCATCCTTAAAGCCGTCATCAGTGCTGTACAAAAAAAGAAAAGATAATATGTATATGCAAGTTACGTAATAAGTGCAATGTGATCAATAGACTTGGACTGGAATAAATTGGTTTGAACCACCCACATCTTTCATCATTAAAGACAGCAAACAGTATAACCAAACATGATCAAGGAGATGCATTTGCTAAAAGGGTTCTTGATGTTTTGTTTTATTTGTGATACAAATGTTCTATTTCTATCTGCAGTAAGTGGACACAGATGTCTCAGGTTTTTTGGGTATCCAATTCTGAACTTGCAACCGACTCATTATATGCTGCCTAATAAATCAGACTGATACCAATTATTGGTATACGGTCTGAAACAAAGCAACGCAAAAAACTAGGAAAGTTACAAGCCAGAACATTGAATAAAACTACAAGTGAACTTACTCTACTGGTTGTCTGTGCAGTTGTTCCTTCAGTGGGTTTAAATTTGAGAAAAACTACAGGAAAGTATCATTTATCTGATGTTTTAGAGTGCCGCTCCTGCCGTTGAAATTGTTATCACCTGCCACATGTGCAAAACCATGTAAACACCTGCAAGACTTCGGTTAGTATGCCAGCACGTGCCTTAGGTTTACAAGCAAACTAATCTTGATTGCCACACACAGAGACCTGCGCTCTGAAATCGGCTTAATCATACTTTCCTGTGGAAAAACCCCATGGACAATCCGCAGAGTAGGGTCAAATATAATTTTATTCAACATTCATGACAGGATGTTCAAAAAAAAAAAAAGTAAATGTAATTGCGCGTGGCTATTCTGTAACATTACACATCAAAGCCACAGTGAGATTACATTACAGTTTACCTAAACCCTTCAATGGATTCTTCAAGGTTAATTCTGAAATCCATCTTTATAACACAAGACACTGCGATAACCTTCATCCTCTCCACTGCCGCACCTCACATAGTCAATTCTCTATTAGATATAGAAGGTACTATACTCTGGAATTCTTATCTTCACATTGCCAAATCCTCATCATCCCTGAATAACTTTAAGCCAAGACTGGGGGTCAGCCTGATGAACCAAACAACTCAGTAATCTCCTCCATATAGTCTCACACACTCACTTGCACACACATAATTTTAACAAAACAAATATACATACAGTGCCTTGCGAAAGTATTCGGCCCCCTTGAACTTTGCGACCTTTTGCCACATTTCAGGCTTCAAACATAAAGATATAAAACTGTATTTTTTTGTGAAGAATCAACAACAAGTGGGACACAATCATGAAGTGGAACGACATTTATTGGATATTTCAAACTTTTTTAACAAATCAAAAACTGAAAAATTGGGCGTGCAAAATTATTCAGCCCCTTTACTTTCAGTGCAGCAAACTCTCTCCAGAAGTTCAGTGAGGATCTCTGAATGATCCAATGTTGACCTAAATGACTAATGATGATAAATACAATCCACCTGTGTGTAATCAAGTCTCCGTATAAATGCACCTGCACTGTGATAGTCTCAGAGGTCCATTAAAAGCGCAGAGAGCATCATCAAAATTATTCAGCCCCCTTAAGTTAATACTTTGTAGCGCCACCTTTTGCTGCGATTACAGCTGTAAGTCGCTTGGGGTATGTCTCTATCAGTTTTGCACATCGAGAGACTGACATTTTTTCCCATTCCTCCTTGCAAAACAGCTCGAGCTCAGTGAGGTTGGATGGAGAGCATTTGTGAACAGCAGTTTTCAGTTCTTTCCACATATTCTCGATTGGATTCAGGTCTGGACTTTGACTTGGCCATTCTAACACCTGGATATGTTTATTTTTGAACCATTCCATTGTAGATTTTGCTTTATGTTTTGGATCATTGTCTTGTTGGAAGACAAATCTCCGTCCCAGTCTCAGGTCTTTTGCAGACACCATCAGGTTTTCTTCCAGAATGGTCCTGTATTTGGCTCCATCCATCTTCCCATCAATTTTAACCATCTTCCCTGCCCCTGCTGAAGAAAAGCAGGCCCAAACCACGATGCTGCCACCACCATGTTTGACAGTGGGGATGGTGTGTTCAGGGTGATGAGCTGTGTTGCTTTTACGACAAACATAACGTTTTGCATTGTTGCCAAAAAGTTCCATTTTGGTTTCATCTGACCAGAGCACCTTCTTCCACATGTTTGGTGTGTCTCCCAGGTGGCTTGTGGCAAACTTTAAACGACACTTTTATGGATATCTTTAAGAAATGGCTTTCTTCTTGCCACTCTTCCATAAAGGCCAGATTTGTGCAATATACGACTGATTGTTGTCCTATGGACAGTCTCCCACCTCAGCTGTAGATCTCTGCAGTTCATCCAGAGTGATCATGGGGGCCTCTTGGCTGCATCTCTGATCAGTCTTCTCCTTGTATGAGCTGAAAGTTTAAAGGGGACGGCCAGGTC
>NW_024605979.1:0-6264 GCF_018296145.1 Oncorhynchus tshawytscha | reverse complement strand
AGTATTGCTTTACGTTCAGTTACGTATTGCTGACTAGCCCAGCTCAATACCTCCTTTACTCTGCATAATATAACTGACCAGCCCTATACCCTCCCTTACTAATATAACTGACCAGCCCTACATAATATAACTGACCAGCCCAGCTATACCCTCCTTACTTCTGCATAATATAACTGACCAGCCCATACCCTCCCTTACTTACATAATATAACTGACCGCCCAGCCCTATACCCTCCTTGCTCTGCATAATATAACTGACCAGCCCAGCTCAATACCCGGCTGATGGCATATCTGATGACCTCATAGACCGCATACAACCCTGCCTCATCCAACTGGTCTGTTTTGCTTCTTCCTCTCCCCTCTCCCTTCTCTCTCCTCTCTCTTCTCTACGCCCTCTCTCCTCCCTTCTTCTCCCTCCTCTGCTGTCCCCTTTTTTTCTCCCTCTCCTCTCCTCTCACCCTCCTTCTCATCTATCTTTCTCCCTCTCTGTCTCTCTGCATTGTGTCAATGACATACTGCATTATGTGTTTTTGAATAATGACATTTTCTATGTTCCATAAGGGAAGAGGGTCTCCGACTCTCCCGGCCATTATGGGGTATTGTGATGTCATTATGGGGTATTGTGATGTCATTATGGGGTATTGTGATGTCATTATGGGGTATTGTGATGTCATTATGGGGTATTGTGATGTCATTATGGGGTCACTACCAGGTCAGACTAGTCACTGACTCACTACCAGGTCAGACTAGTCACTAGACTCACTACCAGGTCAGACTAGTCACTAGAACTCACTACCAGGTCAGACTAGTCACTAGACTCACTACCAGGTCAGACTAGTCACTAGACTCACTACCAGGTCAGACTAGTCACTAGAACTCACTACCAGGTCAGACTAGTCACTAGACTCACTACCAGGTCAGACTAGTCACTAGACTCACTACCAGGTCAGACTAGTCACTAGACTCACTACCAGGTCAGACTAGTCACTAGACTCACTGCCAGGTCAGACTAGTCACTAGACTCACTACCAGGTCAGACTAGTCACTAGACTCACTACCAGGTCAGACTAGTCACTAGACTCACTACCAGGTCAGACTAGTCACTAGACTCACTGCCAGGTCAGACTAGTCACTAGACTCACTACCAGGTCAGACTAGTCACTAGACTCACTACCAGGTCAGACTAGTCACTAGACTCACTGCCAGGTCAGACTAGTCACTAGACTCACTACCAGGTCAGACTAGTCACTAGACTCACTACCAGGTCAGACTCACTACCAGGTCAGACTAGTCACTAGACTCACTACCAGGTCAGACTAGTCACTAGACTCACTACCAGGTCAGACTAGTCACTAGACTCACTACCAGGTCAGACTAGTCACTAGAAACTCACTACCAGGTCAGACTAGTCACTAGACTCACTACCAGGTCAGACTAGTCACTACCAGAGACTAGTCACTAGACTCACCAGGTCAGACTAGTCACTAGAACTCACTACCAGGTCAGACTAGTCACTAGACTCACTACCAGGTCAGACTAGTCACTAGACTCACTACCAGGTCAGACTAGTCACTAGACTCACTACCAGGTCAGACTAGTCACTAGACTCACTACCAGGTCAGACTAGTCACTAGACTCACTACCAGGTCAGACTAGTCACTAGACTCACTACCAGGTCAGACTAGTCACTAGACTCACTACCAGGTCAGACTAGTCACTCACTACCAGGTCAGACTACCAGGTCAGACTAGTCACTAGAACACTACCAGGTCAGACTAGTCACTAGACTCACTACCAGGTCAGACTAGTCACTAGACTCACTACCAGGTCAGACTAGTCACTAGACTCACTACCAGGTCAGACTAGTCACTAGACTCACTACCAGGTCAGACTAGTCACTAGACTCACTACCAGGTCAGACTAGTCACTAGACTCACTACCAGGTCAGACTAGTCACTAGACTCACTACCAGGTCAGACTAGTCACTAGAAACTCACTACCAGGTCAGACTAGTCACTAGACTCACTACCAGGTCAGACTAGTCACTAGACTCACTACCAGGTCAGACTAGTCACTAGACTCACTACCAGGTCAGACTAGTCACTAGAACTACTCACTACCAGGTCAGACTAGTCACTAGACTCACTACCAGGTCAGACTAGTCACTAGAAACTCACTACCAGGTCAGACTAGTCACTAGACTCACTACCAGGTCAGACTAGTCACTAGAAACTCACTACCAGGTCAGACTAGTCACTAGAAACTCACTACCAGGCCAGACTAGTCACTAGACTCACTACCAGGTCAGACTAGTCACTAGACTCACTACCAGGTCAACACTAGTCACTAGACTCACTACCAGGTCAGACTAGTCACCAGTAAACTCCATAGAGAATGACATGTACAATATGCCCCTGCATTCAGAATGCGTAGAAGAAGTTTTAGGTTGTTTTGGGGGAAATGTTCTTTCATGCTAACTTCAATACTCTGTGTATATCTAGCTCCTTCTCTCCTATAAATGTTTAGCGCGAACACTATCAGTGGACTTCCTGTGTTCCTGAGCTGCCTCCCCACCAGACCCTTCCCTGGGAGATAAGGTGATTACCTCCTCGCTCGGCAGACATCTTGTTTTCTCTGCAACATCCTGTTGCTTCGTTCAGGCAGGGGATTGTCTGTTCCCCCTGTCCAACTGCTTCCGCACACCGCACGCACGCCACACACACACACACACACACACACACACACTAGAACTTTCAGACCCTGAATTTGCATGGTTAGAGTCCTTCTTCTCTCCCTCCACAAACCATCACTGTCCTGTCTGTAGACTAGACAAACCATCACTGTCCTGTCTGTAGACTAGACAAACCATCACTGTCCTGTCTGTAGACTAGACAAACCATTACTGTCCTGTCTGTAGACTAGAGTCAAACCATCACTGTCCTGTCTGTAGACTAGAGTCAAACCATTACTGTCCTGTCTGTAGACTAGACAAAACCATCCTGTCTGTCTGGGACTAAAACCATTACTGTCCTGTCTGTAGACTACTGACTGTCTCCACAAACCATTACTGTCCTGAGTCTGTCTTCCAGACCTGTCTGAGACTAGACAAACCATCACTGTCCTGTCTGTAGACTAGACAAACCATCACTGTCCTGTCTGTAGACTAGACAAACCATTACTGTCCTGTCTGTAGACTAGATTCTGTCTCCACAACTCATTACTGTCCTGTCTGTAGACTAGACAAACCATCACTGTCCTGTCTGTAGACTAGACAAACCATCACTGTCCTGTCTGTAGACTAGACAAACCATTACTGTCCTGTCTGTAGACTAGACAAACCATCACTGTCCTGTCTGTAGACTAGACAAACCATCACTGTCCTGTCTGTAGACTAGACAAACCATTACTGTCCTGTCTGTAGACTAGACAAACCATCACTGTCCTGTCTGTAGACTAGACAAACCATTACTGTCCTGTCTGTAGACTAGAGTCTGTCTCCACAAACCATTACTGTCCTGTCTGTAGACCAGACAAAACATCACTGTCCTGTCTGTAGACTAGACAAACCATCACTGTCCTGTCTGTAGACTAGACAAACCATCACTGTCCTGTCTGTAGACTAGACAAACCATTACTGTCCTGTCTATAGACTAGAGTCTGTCTCCACAAACCATTACTGTCCTGTCTATAGACTAGACAAACCATCACTGTCCTGTCTGTAGACCAGAGTCTGTCTCCACAAACCATTACTGTCCTGTCTGTAGACTAGTCTGTCTCCACAAACAATTACTGTCCTGTCTGTAGACTAGACAAACCATTACTGTCCTGTCTGTAGACTAGACAAACCATTACTGTCCTGTCTGTAGACTAGACAAACCATTACTGTCCTGTCTGTACAAACAAACCATTACTGTCCTGTCTGTAGACTAGAGTCTGTCTCCACAAACCATTACTGTCCTGTCTGTAGACCAGACAAAACATCACTGTCCTGTCTGTAGACTAGACAAACCATTACTGTCCTGTCTGTAGACTAGAGTCTGTCTCCACAAAACCATTACTGTCCAGTCTGTAGACCAGACAAAACATCACTGTCCTGTCCTGTAGACTAGACAAACCATTACTGTCCTGTCTGTAGACTAGAGTCTGTCTCCACAAACCATTACTGTCCAGTCTGTAGACCAGACAAAACATCACTGTCCTGTCTGTAGACTAGACAAACCATCACTGTCCTGTCTGTAGACTAGACAAAACATCACTGTCCTGTCTGTAGACTAGACAAACCATTACTGTCCTGTCTGTAGACTAGACAAACCATCACTGTCCTGTCTGTAGACTAGACAAACCATCACTGTCCTGTCTGTAGACTAGACAAACCATCACTGTCCTGTCTGTAGACTAGACAAACCATCACTGTCCTGTCTGTAGACTAGAGTCTGTCTCCACAACTCATTACTGTCCTGTCTGTAGACCAGACAAAACATCACTGTCCTGTCTGTAGACTAGACAAACCATTACTGTCCTGTCTGTAGACTAGACAAACCATCACTGTCCTGTCTGTAGACTAGACAAACCATCACTGTCCTGTCTGTAGACTAGACAAACCATCACTGTCCTGTCTGTAGACTAGACAAACCATTACTGTCCTGTCTGTAGACTAGAGTCTGTCTCCACAAACCATTACTGTCCTATCTGTAGACTAGAGTCTGTCTCCACAACTCATTACTGTCCTGTCTGTAGACCAGACAAACCATCACTGTCCTGTCTGTAGACTAGACAAACCATTACTGTCCTGTCTGTAGACTAGACAAACCATTACTGTCCTGTCTGTAGACTAGAGGCTGTCTCCACAAACCATTACTGTCCTGTCTGTAGACTAGAGTCTGTCTCCACAAACAATTACTGTCCTGTCTGTAGACTAGACAAACCATCACTGTCCTGTCTGTAGACTAGACAAACCATTACTGTCCTGTCTGTAGACTAGAGTCTGTCTCCACAAACCATTACTGTCCTGTCTGTAGACTAGACAAACCATCACTGTCCTGTCTGTAGACTAGAGTCTGTCTCCACAAACCATTACTGTCCTGTCTGTAGACTAGACAAACCATCACTGTCCTGTCTGTAGACTAGAGTCTGTCTCCACAAACCATTACTGTCCAGTCTGTAGACCAGACAAAACATCACTGTCCTGTCTAGACTAGACAAAACATCACTGTCCTGTCTGTAGACTAGACAAACATCACTGTCCTGTCTGTAGACTAGACAAACCATTACTGTCCTGTCTGTAGACTAGACAAACCATTACTGTCCTGTCTGTAGACTAGACAAACCATCACTGTCCTGTCTGTAGACTAGACAAACCATTACTGTCCTGTCTGTAGACTAGAGGCTGTCTCCACAAACCATTACTGTCCTGTCTGTAGACTAGAGTCTGTCTCCACAAACAATTACTGTCCTGTCTGTAGACTAGACAAACCATCACTGTCCTGTCTGTAGACTAGACAAACCATCACTGTCCTGTCTGTAGACTAGACAAACCATTACTGTCCTGTCTGTAGACTAGACAAAACCATTACTGTCCTGTCTGTAGACTAGACAAACCATTACTGTCTTGTCTGTAGACTAGAGGCTGTCTCCACAAACCATTACTGTCCTGTCTGTAGACTAGAGTCTGTCTCCACATACAATTACTGTCCTGTCTGTAGACTAGACAAACCATCACTGTCCTGTCTGTAGACTGACAAACCATTACTGTCCTGTCTGTAGACTAGAGTCTGTCTCAGGAACCATTACTGTCCTGTCTGTAGACTAGACAAACCATCACTGTCCTGTCTGTAGACTAGAGTCTGTCTCCACAAACAATTACTGTCCTGTCTGTAGACTAGACAAACCATCACTGTCCTGTCTGTAGACTTAGAGTCTGTCTCCACAAAACCATTACTGTCCTGTCTGTAGACTAGAGTCTGTCTCCCACAAACAATTACTGTCCTGTCTGTAGACTAGAGGCTGTCTCCACAAACCATTACTGTCCTGTCTGTAGACTAGAGTCTGTCTCTGTACAAACAATTACTGTCCTGTCTGTAGACTAGACAAACCATTACTGTCCTGTCTGTAGACTAGACAAACCATTACTGTCCTGTCTGTAGACTAGACAAACCATTACTGTCTTGTCTGTAGACTAGAGGCTGTCTCCACAAACCATTACTGTCCTGTCACTGTAGACTAGAGTCTGTCTCCACAAACAATTACTGTCCTGTCTGTAGACTA
>NW_024605978.1:0-6263 GCF_018296145.1 Oncorhynchus tshawytscha | reverse complement strand
GGGAATATATATATATACTGTGTATATATAAGGATATATATATATACTGTGTATATATAGGCAATATATATATATACTGTGTGTATATAGGGAATATATATATATGGTCCAGGGATTTCCTCATCTTCTTCGGGAGAGGAGGCGAAAGGATCAGAGGACAATATGCGGCGTGGTAAGTGTCCATGGTTCTTTTAATACGTAAACGTACACATGAACAACTGATTACAAAAACAAGAAACGTGTGAAAACCTAAACAGCCCTATCTGGTGCAAAACACAAAGACAGGAACAATCACCCACAAACACACAGTGACACCCAGGCTACCTAAGTCTACAAGCATTTCTCTACACTGGCATTAACATCTGCTAACCATGTGTATGTGACAAATAACATTTGATTTGATTTTGATTTGATTTGATTCTCAATCAGAGACAACTAATGACACCTGCCTCTGATTGAGAACCATACTAAGCCGAAACATAGAAATACCCAAATCATAGAAAAACAAACATAGACTGCCACCCAACTCACGCCCTGACCATACTAACTAAATACAAAACAAAGGAAATAAAGGTCAGAACGTGACATATATACTGTGTATATAGGGAATATATATATATACTGTGTATATAGGGAATATATATATATATATATACTGTGTATATAGGGAATATATATATATATATATATATATATACTGTTATATAGGGAATATATATATATATATATATATATATATATATATATATATATATACTGTGTATATAGGGAATATATATATACTGTGTATATAGGGAATATATAAATATATACTGTGTATATAGGGAATATATATATATATACTGTGTATATAGGGAATATATATATATATATGTTTATTTGGGAATATATATATATATATACTGTGTATATATAGGGAATATATATATATATACTGTGTATATTTGGGAATATATATATATACTGTGTATATATAGGGTATATGTCACGCCCTGGTCTTAGTATTTTGTGTTTTCTTTATTTATTTGGTCAGGCCAGGGTGTGACATGGGTTTATTTTGTGTTGTGTTTATGTATGGGGGTTTTTCATAGGTTTTGGGATTGTGGCTTAGTGGGGTGTTCTAGCAAAGTCTATGGTTGCCTGAGGCGGTTCTCAATCAGAGGCAGGTGATTCTCGTTGTCTCTGATTGGGAACCATATTTAGGCAGCCATATTCTTTGCGTGTTTCGTGGGTGATTGTTCCTGTCTCTGTGTTAGTTTGCACCAGTTTAGGCTGTTTCGGTTTTCACGTACGTTTATTGTTTTTGTATTGATCGTGTTTATTCGTCTATTAAACATGTATCGATTTAACCACGCTGCATTTTGGTCCGACTCTCTTTCGACGGAAGAAAACCGTAACAGAATCACCCACCACAGGACCAAGTAGCGTGGTGACAGGCAGCGGCAGCAGGAGCAACCAAGGTTGGATTATACGACTTGGGAGGAAATAGACATGTGGGCGGTCGACCCAGAGAGAGTGCCGGAGCCCGCCTGGGATTCGCTGGAGCAATGCGAAGAGGGCTATAGGAGAATGGAGTCGAAGAGACAAGCACGGCGGCGCAGAAGGAAGCCCGAGAGTCAGCCCCAAAAATTTATTGGGGGCTCAGGGAGAGTGTGGCAGATTCAGGGTTCAGACCTGAGCCAACTCCCCCTGTTTATCGTGAGGAGCCAAGGAGGAGACCAGAACCAGAGCCGGTGTTGGAGGTGAGTGAAGCAGAGACTGTGAAGGAGTTAATGGGGAAAGTGGAGGAGAGAGTTATGAGGGAGTTGCTAGTTTGGTGCTTTAGGTATGATATTTGCCCGACGGAGCGTGTCAGGGATTTGATGGCACCTGGGTCAGCGCTCCATACTCGTCCTGAGGTGCGTGTTAGTCGGCTGGTGAAGATTGTGCCAGCCTCACGCACTAGGCCTCCTGTGTACCTACCTAGCCTTGCACGTCCTGTGCCAGCCCTGCTCTCAGGCTCTCCAGTACACCTTCACGATCCAGTCCATCCTGTGCCACCTTCACACACCAGTCCACCAGTGCCAGCACCAGGTATTCAGTGTGCCTCGCCCGTTCAGCGCTGCCAGAGCCTTCCTCCTCTCCAGCGCTGCCGGAGTCTCCCGCCTGTTTAGCGCTGCCAGAGCTGCCAGTCTGCATGGAGCAGCCAGAGCTGCCAGTCTGCATGGAGCAGCCAGAGCTGTCAGTCTGCATGGAGCAGCCAGAGCTGCCAGTCTGCATGGAGCTGCCAGTCTGCATGGAGCTGCCAGTCTGCATGGAGCAGCCAGAGCTGCCAGTCTGCATGGAGCAGCCAGAGCTGCCAGTCTGCATGGAGCAGCCAGAGCTGCCAGTCTGCATGGAGCAGCCAGAGCTGCCAGTCTGCATGGAGCTGCCAGTCTGCATGGAGCTGCCAGTCTGCATGGAGCAGCCAGTCTGCATGGAGCAGCCAGAGCTGCCAGTCTGCATGGAGCAGCCAGAGCTGCCAGTCTGCATGGAGCTGCCAGTCTGCATGGAGCTGCCAGTCTGCATGGAGCAGCCAGTCTGCATGGAGCAGCCAGAGCTGCCAGTCTGCATGGAGCAGCCAGAGCTGCCAGTCTGCATGGAGCAGCCAGTCTGCATGGAGCAGCCAGAGCTGCCAGTCTGCATGGAGCTGCCAGTCTGCATGGAGCAGCCAGAGCTGCCAGTCTGCATGGAGCTGCCAGTCTGCATGGAGCAGCCAGTCTGCATGGAGCAGCCAGTCTGCATGGAGCAGCCAGAGCTGCCAGTCTGCATGGAGCAGCCAGAACTGCCAGTCTGCATGGAGCAGCCAGAGCTGCCAGTCTGCATGGAGCAGCCGGAGCTGCCAGTCTGCATGGAGCAGCCAGAGCTGCCAGTCTGCATGGAGCAGCCAGTCTGCATGGAGCAGCCAGTCTGCATGGAGCAGCCAGAGCTGCCAGTCTGCATGGAGCAGCCGGAGCTGCCAGTCTGCATGGAGCAGCCGGAGCTGCCAGTCTGCCAGGATCCGCCAGTCAGCCATGATCTTCCAGATCTGCCAGTCAGCCAGGATCTTCCGGATCCGCCGTCAGCCATGATCTTCCAGAACCGCCAGTCAGCCAGGATCTTCCAGAACCGCCAGTCAGCCAGAACCACCAGCTATTCAGGATCTGCCAGAGCCAACTACCTGTCTGAGCTTCCTCTCAGTACTGGGCTTCCTCTCGGTACTAGGCATCCTCTCGGTACTGGGCTTCCCCTCAGTGCCGAGCTTCCCCTCAGTGCCGAGCTTCCCCTCAGTGCCGAGCTTCCCCTCAGTGCCGAGCTTCCCCTCAGTGCCGAGCTTCCCCCTCAGTCCTGAGCTTCCCTCAGTCCCGAACTTCCCCTCAGTCCCGAGCTCCCCCTCAGTCCCGAGCTCCTACCTCAGTCCCGAGCTGCCCCTCAGTCCAGTGGGGTCCTTGGTGAGGGTTATTAGGCCTAGGTCGGCGGCGAGGGTCGCCAATCAAAGGACGCGTTACAGGGGGACTAAGACTTGGCTGGAGTGGGGTCCACGTCCCGAGCCGGAGCCGCCACCGTGGACAGAGACGCCCACCCGGACCTCCCCTATGGGTTTGGGTGTGCGGCCAGAGTCCGCACCTTGGGGGGGTTCTGTCATGCCCTGGTCTTAGTATTTTGTTTTTTTATTTATTTGGCCAGGCCAGGGTGTGACATGGGTTTATTTTGTGTTGTGTTTATGTATGGGGTTTTCGTAAGTTTTGGGATTGTGGCTTAGTGGGGTGTTCTAGCAAAGTCTATGGTTGCCTGAGGCGGTTCTCAATCAGAGGCAGGTGATTCTCGTTGTCTCTGATTGGGAACCATATTTAGGCAGCCATATTCTTTGAGTGTTTGGTGGGTGATTGTTCCTGTCTCTGTGTTAGTTTGCACCAGTTTAGGCTGTTTCGGTTTTCACGTACGTTTATTGTTTTTGTATTGATCGTGTTTATTCGTCTATTAAACATGTATCGATTTAACCACGCTGCATTTTGGTCCGACTCTCCTTCAACGGAAGAAAACCGTAACAGTATATACTTTGTGTGTGTATATATATATATATATATATAAGGATATATATATACTGTGTGTATAGATAGGGAATATATATATACTGTGTGTAACGGTTTTCTAGTGGTGATGAAGGAGAGTGATGAAGGAGACCAAACTGCAGCGTGTCGATTGAGATTCATGTTTAATCAAATAAAGAAACACGAACACTACACAAAACAATAAACGTAATCGAAACCGAAACAGCCTATCTAGTGCAAACTAACCGAGAGTACACATAGGACACTAAGGACAATCACCCACGACAAACTCAAAGAATATGGCTGCCTAAATATGGTTCCCAATCAGAGACAACGATAAGCACCTGCCTCTGATTGAGAACCATTCCAGACAGCCATAGACTTTGCTAGATAACCCACTAAGCTACAATCCCAATACCACCACCAAAACCCCAAGACAAACACACCACAATTACAAAACCCCATGCCACACCCTGGCCTGACCAAATACATAAAGATAAACACAAAATACTTTGACCAGGGCGTGACACTGTGTATATAGGGAATATATATATATATATATATATATACTGTGTGTATATAGGGAATATATATATATATATATACTGTGTGTATATAGGGAATATATATATATATATATACTGTGTATATAGGGAATATATATATATATATATGTGTATATAGGGAATATATATATATATACTGTGTATATAGGGAATATATATATATATACTGTGTATATATACTGTGTATATATAGGGAATAAACAGTGCCTTGCGAAAGTATTCGGCCCCTTTGAACTTTGCGACCTTTTGCCACATTTCAGGCTTCAAACATAAAGATATAAAACTGTATTTTTTTGTGAAGAATCAACAACAAGTGGGACACAATCATGAAGTGGAATGACATTTATTGATATTTCAAACTTTTTAACAAAACAAATACTGAAAAAATTGGGCGTGCAAAATTATTCAGCCCCCTTAAGTTAAATACTTTGTAGCGCCACCTTTTGCTGCGATTACAGCTGTAAGTCGCTTGGGGTATGTCTCTATCAGTTTTTCACATCGAGAGACTGAAATTTTTTTCCCATTCCTCCTTGCAAAACAGCTCGAGCTCAGTGAGGTTGGATGGAGAGCATTTGTGAACAGCAGTTTTCAGTTCTTTCCACAGATTCTCGATTGGATTCAGGTCTGACTTTGACTTGGCCATTCTAACACCTGGATATGTTTATTTTTGAACCATTCCATTGTAGATTTTGCTTTATGTTTTGGATCATTGTCTTGTTGGAAGACAAATCTCCGTCCCAGTCTCAGGTCTTTTGCAGACTCCATCAGGTTTTCTTCCAGAATGGTCCTGTATTTGGCTCCATCCATCTTCCCATCAATTTTAACCATCTTCCCTGTCCCTGCTGAAGAAAAGCAGGCCCAAACCATGATGCTGCCACCACCATGTTTGACAGTGGGGATGGTGTGTTCAGGGTGATGAGCTGTGTTATGCTTTTACGCAAAACATAACGTTTTGCATTGTTGCCAAAAAGTTCCATTTGGTTTCATCTGATTCAGAGCACCTTCTTCCACATGTTTGGTGTGTGTCTCCCAGGTGGCTTGTGGCAAACTTTAAACGACACTTTTTATGGATATCTTTAAGAAATGGCTTTCTTCTGCCACTCTTCCATAAAGGCCAGATTTGTGCAATATATACGACTGATTGTTGTCCTATGGACAGAGTCTCCCACCTCAGCTGTAGATCTCTGCAGTTCATCCAGAGTGATCATGGGCCTCTTGGCTGCATCTCTGATCAGTCTTCTCCTTGTATGAGCTGAAAGTTTAGAGGGACGGGCAGGTCTTGGTAGATTTGCAGTGGTCTGATACTCCTTCCATTTCAATATTATCGCTTGCACACTGCTCCTTGGGATGTTTAAAGCTTGGGAAATCTTTTTGTATCCAAATCCGGCTTTAAACTTCTTCACAACAGTATCTCGGACCTGCCTGGTGTGTTCCTTGTTCTTCATGATGCTCTCTGCGCTTTTAACGGACCTCTGAGACTATCACAGTGCAGGTGCATTTATACGGAGACTTGATTACACACAGGTGGATTGTATTTATCATCATTAGTCATTTAGGTCAACATTGGATCATTCAGAGATCCTCACTGAACTTCTGGAGAGAGTTTGCTGCACTGAAAGTAAAGGGGCTGAATAATTTGTACGCCCAA